>NW_027590494.1:262500-298473 GCF_964213995.1 Mustelus asterias
CACTCCAGTGCCTATTCGGGTTACACTGAGGGAGAATTTAGCACGGCCAATGCACCCTAACCAGCACGTCTTTCAGACTGTGGGAGGAAACCGGAGCACCCGGAGGAAACCCACGCAGACACAGGGAGAACGTGCAGACTCCGCACAGACAGTGACCCAAGCCGGGAATCGAACCCGGGTCCCTGGCGTTGTGAGGCAGCAGTGCTAACCACCGGTGATAAGGGGGAGAGTTAACAGAAAGCAGCTGGTGAGAATATACTGGCCGGTTTTAATTTAATCCAAATTAATGAATTAGAAACTTTTAACCTAAGGAATTGACATCCGAGGATTTCAGTTTAAAATCCCATTGAAGCTCCGTGTCTCTTAATGGGATGTTTTTGCCTGTATTTAGTAATTAGTGACTTCATATCTCACAGCGAGATAAATAAAACTTTTTTCCAATTGATAGGGACAGCTCAATGGACAAAACTGGTGTGAGAAAGGGGCAAATCCTTAGAAAATGGAGGCAGAGAGGAGGCTTTGTTCAACTCCCATTCTTTCCCTGTCTTCAGCAGGCTGGGCAGGAAGTGTGAGCAGAGAGGGGGGGATAGACAGACACACACTGACACAATCCCCCCAATCCACTCACTCACACATCCCCATTCCCCCTCCACTCGCTGGGTTGTGGGGAGCGGCTGCAAGGATTTTCAGGGCTGCTGTGGGGGGGTCAGGGGGTTTTTGAAATGGACGAACACGACCTACAGGGGAAAAGAAATAAAGTTTGAAACTAAACTAAAGAAACTAAAGACAGGAACTTGCAGAATCCATTGCCTCCCTGCATTAACATATCAATAGTCAGTCTGACATTGCCACAAACTCCTCTGGGGTGAGAGGGGGAGGGGAGGTGAATTAGCATCTCAATAGAGAGACAGACATTGTAAACATGTCAGAGACTTCGGGTGGGGTTTGCATCCAGCACACTCAGGATAAATGTGAATCTGAGAGCCTTCAGTCCCCACACCAATAATCCCCCTGCACTGAAAACATTCCCACTCTGATTCAGTGTGTGTGTGTGTCAGTGTGTGTGTCAATCTGCTTTTTGACCTGTGCTTTGCTTGTGTGGACATGATGCTGAATGGACTTGAATGGAAATGCTGGACTCCTCGCTGTGATATGTTGTGTGTCTTATTGTTCAAATGGACTTGTCTCTTTTTCTCTCTCTTTTTAACCAATTTTTATCTCTTTTTCTCCTGAGGAATTTTGAAAACTGGGGATGTGTCGAGGATCCAAAGGACGGGAATGTTTGTGACCAGGATGAGGGAGAGGAGCTTCTTCCAGAGGGAGGGCTGACTGAGGCCTGTTGCTCAGGCTTCGGCCTGTTGCTCAGGCTTCACCCTGAGTGAGTTGTGTCTGTTTATTAACCTGATCCAGATTTAATGTTTCATATCAGAGGGAGCGAGATCTGAATGAGAGTGGAATAGAGAGAGAGAGAGAAACACACAGGGAGGGAACTGTCTCATAGAATCATAGAAACCCTACAGTACAGAAAGAGGCCATTCGGCCCATCGAGTCTGCACCGACCACAATCCCACCCAGACCCTACCCCCATATCCCTACATATTTACCCACTAATCCCTCTAACCTAGGCATCTCAGGACACTAAGGGCAATGTTTAGCATGGCCAATCAACCTAACCCGCACATCTTTGGACTGTGGGAGGAAACCGGAGCACCCGGAGGAAACCCATGCAGACACGAGGAGAATGTGCAAACTCCACACAGACAGTGACCCAAGCCGGGAATCGAACCCAGGTCCCTGGAGCTGTGAAGCAGCAGTGCTAACCACTGTGCTACCGTGCCACCCTAACTCTTTAGTCTCTGCTTTACAACTGACTTGTTGTGTTTGGGTGTTACTGAGAGATTGTGTAACTGAGAGGAGATCCTGGGTTTTTGCTGTGCTATTTAATTTAAATATTTTCGTATATTTTAATTATTTTCTCTCTCTTTCCCCAAGAATTAATATTTAGATTTTACTGAGAGATTGTGTAACTGGGAAGGGGGAATCCTGGACTCTTGTGCTATTTAATGTAAAGAATTCTTGTATTTTAATTAATTATTTTCTCTGTTCCCCAGGGATTTGAATTTTGAAGACTGCAATGTGACTCGGAATCCTTGGACAAGGGGCTTTTCTCCAGAGGATGATGGATGGACTGAGGCCTGTTCTCTAGGCTGCAAGTGAGTTGTTGTCTCTTTATTACCCTGATCCAGGTTTAATTTTAATCTCGCTTTCTTGGACGAACCAGTTCTGGTTCGATTGTGGGGTGGAGTGGAGTTTAAAACCCTGGGGTTAAAATATCCCGGCTTTGCAATTAGTCACAAACAGGTTAACCCTTTGGTGGGTGGCAAAGAGTAAATTAAATATCTGTAATATGAAACTGTCTAAAAGTTAGTTTTAAATCCAAGATAACAGGGATGGGAGACAGAGCGCTGTTCCTAATTGTTGAATAAAATTCATAGAGGCCTTTATAATTCAGTTTTCAGATGTTCAGACTTTCATTGTGTCCTCTCTGCAGCTTTTCCCCCATTCTGTCTATTTCTCTCTGCTTTCTCTCTCTCTCTTTCTCTCCCTTTCCTTCCTCTATCTGTCTCTCTTTTTTATTCCCTCTCTCTCCCTCTTTTTCCCAGGAAGTCATATTTTGTTGGACAATCTCTCAGTAAAATCTGAGAAGGGGGAATCTTGGGCTCTTGTGCGATTTAATTTAAACATTTTCTGGTATTTTAATATATTTCTCTCTCTTTTAACCAAGAATTAACATTTAGATTTTACTGAGAGATTGTGTAACTGAGAAAGGGGAATCCTGGGCTCTTGTGCTATTTAATTTCAACATTTTCTTGTATTTAAATTAATTATATTCTATCTCTCCCCAAGGAATTCATATTTAGTTAAACAATCTGTCAGTGAAATCTTAGAAGGGGGAATCCTGGGTTCTTGTGCTATTTAATTTAAACATTTTCTTGTACTTTAATTAATTATTTTCTCTTCTCCCCAGGAATTTGAATTTTGAAGACTGCAACATGACTCGGAATCCTTGGACAAGGGGCTTTTCTCCAGAGGAGGATGGATGGACTGAGGCCTGTTCTATCGGCCGCATGTGAGTTGTCGTCTCTTTATTACCCTGATCCAGGTTTAATTTTAATCTCGCTTCCTCGGATGAACCAGTCCTGGTTCGATTGTGGGATGGGGGGCTGGAGTTTGAAACCCTGGGGTTAAAATATCCCGGCTTTGCAATTAGTTACAAACACATTAACCCTTAGGTGGGTGGCAAAGAGTAAATTAAATGTCTGTAATATGAAACTGTCTCAATTTGTTTTAAATCCAAGGTAACAGGGATGGGAGACAGACCGCTGTTCCTAATTGTTGAATAAAATTCACAGAGGCCTTTACAATTCAGTTTTCAGAAGTTCAGAATTTCATTTCGTCCTCTCTGCAGCTTTTCCCCCATTCTGTCTATTTCCTCTCTGCTTTCTCTCTCTCCATCCCTTTCCTTCCTCTATCTGTCTCTTTTTTTTATTCCCTCTCTCTCTCTTTTTCCCAGGAAATAATATTTTGTTGGACAATCTCTCAGTAAAATCTGAGAAGGGGGAATCCTGGGGCTCTTGTGCTATTTAATTTAAACATTTTCTGGTATTTTAATATATTTCTCTCTCTTTTACCCAAGAATTAACATTTAGATTTTACTGAGAGAATGTGTAACTGAGAAAGGGGAATCCTGGGCTCTTGTGCTATTTAATTTAAACATTTTCTGGTATTTTAATATATTTCTCTCTCTTTTACCCAAGAATTAATTTAGATTTTACTGAGAGATTGTGTAACTGAGAAAGGGGAATCCTGGGCTCTTGTGTATTAAATTTAAACATTTTCTTGAATTTAAATTAATTATATTCGATCTCTTCCCAAGGAATTAATATTTAGTTAGACAATCTCTCAGTGAAATCTTAGAAGGAGGAATCCTGGGCTCTTGTGCTACTTAATTTAAACATTTTCTTGTATTTTAATTAATTATTTTCTCTGTTCCCCAGGGATTTGAATTTTGAAGACTGCAATGTGACTCTAAATCCTTGGACAAGGGGCTTTTCTCCAGAGGAGGATGGATGGACTGAGGCCTGTTCTATAGGCTGCAAGTGAGTTGTTGTCTCTTTATTATCCTGATCCAGGTTTAATTTTAATCTCGCTTTCTTGGACGAACCAGTTCTGGTTCGATTGTGGGATGGGGTGGGGTGGAGTTTAAAACCCTGGGGTTAAAATATCCCGGCTTTGCAATGAGTCACAAACAGGTTAACCCTTTGCTGGGTGGCAAAGAGTAAATTAAATATCTGTAATATGAAGCTGTCTAAAAGTTTGATGCAAATCCAAAATAACAGGGGTGGGAGAGAGTGATTTACCCGAATGTTAAATAAGATTCACAGAGGACATTACAATTCAATTTTCTGAAGTTCAGCCTTTACATTTATCTTCCCCTCTACAGCTTTCTTCCCCATTCTATTTCTCTCTGCTTTTCTCTCTGTCTCTCTCTCCAGTATTTTTCCCCTATCTTCAGCTTTCTCTCCCTTCCTGTTTCTTTCCAATCATCTCTCCCTCTCGAGCATTCTTCCATATCTGTCCATCACTCACCAGAATGTCTCTCTCTCTCGAGCGTTCTTCCATATCTGTCCATCACTCTCCAGAATGTCTCTCTCTCTCGAGCGTTCTTCCATATCTGTCCATCACTCTCCAGAATGTCTCTCTCTCTCTCTGGCTCCATCTTCCTTTGTGTCTCTTTAAACCTTTAATCAACAAAAACTGTGTTATTGTAAACAGGGAGACAGGAATATGGCATCGCTCATTTCAATGCAGAGTACATGAGAGAGAGGGAAAGAAACAGCTATGGACAGAGACAACGAGTGAGAAAGAGAGGGGACAGGGACAAGGATCTAGACAGGAACATCCATCTTTACACTGAGTAAGAGAGACAGGAGCAGAGGGAGAAAAGAGAGGGAGATAGTGAAAGGGAGATGGAGGGAGTTGTAGAAATCAATCCCGGGAGGGCGATTTTAAAAAGTGTCCCGAAGGAATCAGCAGCCCCTTCCCAAACTGAAAGAGGGAGATGAGCAGCTCCTGGAGTCTGAGAGGGAGATAGGGATGGACTGGGGGGTTGGGGATATTTGAATTCAGTTTCAGGAGATTCTGTTTGTAGATTTCTCTCTCTCTGTTCATGCCATTCTGATGTTTCTGAGAGATTGTGTAACTGAGAAGGGGGAATCCTGCGTTTTGGTGAGATTTAATTTAAATAGTTTCTTGTATTTAATTAATTTTCTCTCTCTTTTCCCCAAGAATTCATATCTAGTTTGACAATCTCTCAGTAAAATCTGAGAAGGGGAATCCTGGGCTCTTGTGCTATTTAATTTAAATATTTTCTTGCATTTTAATTAATTATTTTCTCTCTCTCTTTTCCCCAGGAATTTGAATTTTGAAGACTGCAACGGGACTCGGAATCCTTGGACAAGGGGCTTTTCTCCAGAGGAGGATGGATGGACTGAGGCCTGTTCTGTTGGCTGCAAGTAAGTTGTCGTCTCTTTATTACCCTGATCCAGGTTTAAATTTAATCTCGCTTCCTCGGATGAACCAGTTCTGGTTCGATTGTGGGATGTGTGGGGGGCTGGAGTTTAAAATGCTGGGGTTAAAATATCCCGGCTTTGCAATTAGTCACAAACAGGTTAACCCTTTGGTGGGTGGCAGAGTAAATTATGTATGAAACTGTCTATAAGTTTGCTTTAAATCTAAAATAACAGGGGTCGGAGACAGAGCAATGAACCTAATTGATGAATAAAATTCACAGAGGCCTTTACAATTCAGTTTACAGATGTTCAGATTTTCATTTCATCCTCTCCACAGCTTTTCCCCCATTCTGTCTATTTCTCTCTGCTTTTCTCTCCATTTCCTTCCTCTATCTGCCTCTCTTTATTCTCTCTCTCTCCCTCTTTTTCCCAGGAATTAATATTTAGTTGGACAATCTCTCAGTAAAACCTGGAAAGGGGCAATCCTGGGATTTTGTGCTGTGTAATTTTCATTCTGGGTGTCCCGGGGGGTTTGATTTCACTGTCTCAGCCCCTCTCTGCCTCACTCTCTCTCTCTCTCTCTGTATAAACTTTTCCCAAATTACAAAACACTCAACACAGCTGACTGCACCTTGTGGGATCTTGCTGGGGATTTTGTTTTAAAAAGGGGTGTTTTCTCAGAGGCAGTTTAAACCTTTCAGGGGACTGTGGGGAAGTCTCCAGACTTGGGACAACACACACACAGGGTTGGGGGCTGGGGGGGGAGGTGGGCAGTCAGGTATACTGGTATTCTGGGGGACTGATATTCCCAACAAGGGCCAGAGGTCTCAGTGCTGAAACATATTAAACTGTTCAAACAGAGGCAGGCAGAAAGCCATGAGGCTTCAGAGCTCCCTGTAGATGCAAAGGTAACTCCCATTGCCAAAAAGTAGCCACATGTGAACTGGAAACACCTTCCCTCAGCTTGTTACACACTGACCTTTCCACAACCCCAACATGTTTACAAACACTGGCTGCAGTTTCTGCAAACTTTGTATCAAACTGCCTCCCATTCTGCTCAATACTGACCCCCTCTCAACCTGGCACTGAACTAGTGTCTGAATTGAGACAGAGACACACAGACAGAGTTTTTAAAGTTGAAAGTTTTGAAGTTTATATATTAGTGTCACAAGTAAAGCTTACATTAACACTGCAATGAAGTTACTGAGAGAGACAGAGAGAGGCAGAGACACACAGACAGAGACATAGATAAAGAGACAGAAAGAGACAGAGAGATAAAGAGACAGAAAGAGACAGAGAGATAAAGAGACAGAGAGGATGTTTAAAGTTTGTTTATTCCTGTCACAAGTAAGGCTCACATTAACGCTGCAGTTACTGAGAGAGACAGAAAGAGAGAGTTTTTAAAGTTGAAAGATTTAAAGTTTATTTATTAGTGTCACAAGGCTTACATTAACACTGCAATGAAGTTAGTGAGAAAGACAGAGATAGAGGGAGCATCCAGAGTGGGTTCAGTAACACATTTATTGATCAGATATCTCTCTCTGTGACTCTTTAGCGATGAGATATTCAGCCAGGATGGTTTCACTGACCCTCTTCAGCAGGCAGATATTCCCAAATCCAGCCTAGGTCTCAGACACACACACACACCACTCACACATTCCCTCTGCTCTGTCCAAGGGAATATTTTAATCCAGGAATTTCTATTTTATATTTACAAGGTGAGGGGGGGAGAAATTCAACTCAAAAATCCTGCAGTCTCTCCAAGCTGCTTTTAAATTTCAATTCAAACCCTGGGCCACATGGGAAGCTGCAGAGATTGGGAAACTTACCAAACCCAGTTTGTGTGTGAGAGTGTCTGCAGCTTTTGTGTCTTTGAACTTGCGAGGGTGCCAGGGAGAGAATGTCACTGTCTTCACCTCTCTCTCTGCCTCTCTGTATAAAAAAATCACCAAATTAAACCACACTCAATAATGCGACCATACACAATTAATTATCAAATATCTGTCTCTCTCACTTTATCTCTGTCTCTCCCCGTCTCTCTCTCTCCCTGTTCTCTCTCTCCCTGTCTCTTCTCGAGCAGAAACAGGTGGAGACAGAGAGGCAGGGAGAGAGAGGAAGAGGGAGGGATGGAAACAGCTGGAGTTGTGGGTTAGATGCAGGGGGAGAGACACAGGCTGTTAGAGGGAGGGGGGGTTTCAGTGAGGGACAGGGTCTCCAGTTTAATTCTGAGGGTCCTGAGAGAGGGATTTCACTGTCTCAGCCCCTCTCTGGCTCCCTCACTCTGTATAAACAATTCCCAAATTTAAAAAACGCTCGACACAGCTGACTGCACTTTGTGGGATCTTGCTGTGCACCACAGGGATTTTAGTTTTAAAAAGGGTTACTTTTAAGAGGGAGTTCCAGCCTTTCTGGAGATTTGGGATGATGCAGACACGCACACACACACACACACAGGGTAGTGAGTGGGGAAGGGGGGGTCACAGCAGGCGAGAGAGTGGGGGAGGAGTGGGGGGAGGACTGTGTCCCATCTGATTCAGGTTCACATTGCTGCTGCTGCTGTGGGATCTTGCTGTGCACACACTGGGCCTGTGGCCTTTGCCTGCACTGCAACAGCGACCGCACTTTTTATTTTCAAACAAAATCTGGCCCAGAGACCGCAAAGTGGGTTCAAGGAAAAAGCTTGAAAAGGGGTCGGGTAAATTCAAGCACTTTAATCGCCGAGGCACCGTAGGCTCTGGAGCAAGTGCTGGGGAATGGGAGGAGGATAGATTGGGATTTGATGGCCAACATGGAGCTGGTGGGCCGAAGGGCCTGTTTCTGTGCTGTGTGACTCCAGATTCTTTTCTCTCTCTCTTTTCCCAGGAATTTCTATTTGGATGGGGGGTGGGGGTGGGTATAGAATTTCCCTGTCTCTGTCTCTCCAGCGTTCTTACCAATCCCAGCACCCCTCCCCTCTCTCTCTCCCCCCAGACATTCCTGTCTATATTTCATCTTTCAATAAAATGTTTAAGAAAACACTAATGTGAATTGTTGTTAATTTAATTTGGGGAAAGAGAGAGGAGTGGATCCCATTTCCCACACACTCTCCTGCAGTCCTCACCCACATTTATTTAATCTGGCCCTCACTAGGTTGTGTGTGTGGGATCTTGCTGTGCACACAGGTGGGTCTGGCTCCCTATTCCTTGCACTGTGGATGGGGAGATTAAACAGGAAAGATTGAGGGGAAGGAGAAGGGTTGGGGAGGCGGAGGAGGCAGAGAGAGAGATAGAGAAATGGAGGGAGAGCTAAACAGAGAGGGTGTGGGGGGGGGGGGTGTGAGAGGGTCTCAGGAAGGGCAGGGGGAAAGAGACACAGAGTCTGGGGCTGCCCTCCTCCATCGTGGGACTGGCAGTGGAATCTTGCTGTGCAGAATTACCTTCATTGTCATTTGAATCATTCATTCATTGACTAAGGGAGGGTGGGTGTGTGATTGTGGGATTATAAATATTGTTACCACTCTGAGGTGATGTTTCCCTCTGCGCTATTTTGTAACCCCCCCAAAGGGATACACCTCGCCTCGTAATCTTAAGTAAGTGTGTGTGAGACAGGAGGAAGCTATTGGTTTTAGACAGATGTGCAGAAGGAGGTCATTCGGCCCATCTAGTCTGTACCGACCACAATCCCACCCAGGCCCTATTCCCATGACCCCACACTTTAATCCCTCTGACACTGGGGTCAATTTAACACGGCCAATCCACCCAACCTGCACAGCTTTGTGCTGCGGGAGGAATTGGTAAATTAAAGCAAGATCTGACACTCTCTGTATCAGGAACAACTAACAGGTCTTTAATTTAGACTGGGTGACAACCTTATTAAAACAATGAACAAACTGAATAAACTCCCCAGTAGAATGCTGTTCCAATGACAAGACTCACTCAGGAATAATGAAATAAATCATTACAGAATAGAGTCACTCTCAAATAATATAATACCAGGCGTCTGTTGGAAGTGTGAACTTTCTTCTGCTGCTTGGGTCTGGAATACTTTCTTGAGTTGGTTTCTGCTTCTATTTAGATGGTGATGTGATGAAGCTGTATATATTACTGCAGGATTCAGTATCAGACTCTCCCTCCTTCAATCTAAAGAGGCAGTAAGGTCGCTCCCTCCCCGTTATTTCCCCCTGTCCCGGGTTTAAATACCCAGAATTTCCTCACAGTATTCCTGCAATTTGAGTGGCTTGAGGCTGTCACCAACGCCCAAATTTGAATGCAATTGGTTGTGTGTGTTTGAGAGCTTGTTTTAAAATCATTGACCCAATTCAAAGCCTGTTTTGCTCTGCTGGGACTCTGGCTGCTGCTTTGGACACAAATGTTGTAAAGTTGTCTTCTGCAGCCTGCTTTCTGCAGTTTAAAATCCCCAGCACAAAGACACAGGCTTTCTAAAGACACAACGCTGGATGGTTTGTTTTGGTTTTCTCAGCATTTCTTTTCAATATTTACATTTGTCAAACACCACATTTTTAACCTTATATATGCAACTTCATAACAATATTGGACAGGGAGAGAGAGATCGGGAGAGACAGAGAGAGAGAGAAAGTCACATGGAGTAATGAGGATGGGGCCTGGATGTGAATGTGGTTGGTGTAGACCTGATGGGCCGAATGGCCTCCTTCTGTACTGTCGGATTCTATGATTCTGTAATGGGGGCTACGTGCGGTGTGAGGGGAGGGTGGAAGGGGACAGGGGGTGGGGGCAGCACTGGTTCCCTTTTCCCCCCCTCCCTCCTCCCAGGCCCTGTCCGGGAGGTTTCGGGGCTGGAGGGGATTGTTCTGGTGAACTGGCCGGGGCCTGGGGAACCTGTTCTTTGTCCAGAATGTATAATGCAGCCTCTGTGACCAGGCCTCAATCCCAGGCCTAACCTCAGGAAGGCTTTTGCATTTTGCTCCTTTTCCAAACAGTGCCTGTGTTTAAATCGATGGGACTCGACGGTCGAATAAAACCTGCAGCAGCCACTTTAATACAAAGAACAGCACAGCACAGGAACAGGTCCTTTGGCCCTCCAAGCCTGCGCCGATCATGTTTCCCTATCGAGACCAATGGCCTGTAACCCTCTATACCCCGTTTGTTCATGTGTCTATCCAGATAAATCTTAAATGTCACTAATGTATCTGCCTCAACCACCTCACTTGGCAGCGCATTCCAGGTCCCCACCACCCTCTGTGTAAAAACCTTCCCCGCACATCTCCACTCAACCTTCCCCCCTTATCTTGAACTTGTTCCCCTTGTAATTATCATTTCTGTCCTGGGAAAAAGCTCCCAACTGTTCATCCTCGCCACACCCCTCATAATTTTATAAACTTCCAGCTGGTCGTCCCTCAGCCTCCGTCTTTCCAGGGAGAACAATCCCAGTTTATTCAATCAATCCTCACAGCCAATACCCTCCATAGCAGGCAACATCCTGGTCAACCCTTTCATTGGATTTGGGATGTGATTGTGGGTTTTCCTGCTATATCTCTTTCTCTTCAATCTTTCTCCCGTGATTGAGAGTTATCAGGGAGGGAGAGAGAGAGAAAGGGATGGTAACAGAGAGAGAGAGAAAGGGATGGTAACAGAGAGAGAGAGAGAGCAAAGGCAGAGGGGCAGGGAGAGGAGAGAGATTGGAGGGGAGTGGGTTAGCGGGTGGGGATGGGGGAGCCTCCGCTGTGCACTCACAGCCCAGCCAGCTCCCCAGTCTCTGGTTAGGTGCATTAACCCACTCTGGCGCATTAACAGGCGCCAGAGTGTGGCGACTAGGAGAATTTCACAGTAACTTCATTGCAGTGTTAATGTAAGCCTTACTTGTGACTAAGAAATAAACTTTACTTTATACTTTACTCTGAGATAAAGACCCTCACTCACAGCCTCCCAGAAGGTGGGATTTATAAACAGCGACTGTGTAACTGAGGCTGAATCTGTGCTGTTGTGTTTGAAAATATATTTTCCTCATATTTGATGTGTTGTAAAGATATTGGAATGTGGCTGCTACCACATTGCAGTGAGAGAGAGATGTAGCTTTGCAGAAGGAGCTTCCCTCCCCATTTCCCCATGGAAATCACTGAGAAATAGCAAACGTGGCCCACAACACGTCATTATTTGAAACGGTCAGACAGAAACTTATCAGAGAGAGCATTTTAATCCCCATTCATCCCCAGATGGAGAAACAGAGCAGAGATCAGGACAGATTATCCAGAGTAGGAGAGACCGGGGCAGAGATGGGGTATTGGATATATATATAGATCTGGGGGGAAAGAAAAAGAGACACAGAGGGGGCTGGACAGGTTCAGAGATAGAGGCAGAGAAACGGGCAGAGAGAAAGAAACAGCGAGAGACAGAGGGAATGGGAGAGAGAGGTGTGACTGTGCTCGGAGTGGAAGGTTCCCTGTTCATATCGAATGTACAAACAGCCCCAATCCTGGAGTGACTCGTCATTATTTTTATTTGGGGTGGGGGAGAGATGGGGGGGGGGGGGGGGGGAGAGAGAGGGAGAAGTGTGGTTCCATCATTGCCCACTCACTTTAGCCCAATCCTCACTTAAAATATCACTTTGTATCTGGCCCTGCTCAGACTGTGTGTGGGATCTTGCTGTGCCCTCCTCCCCACCCCATATTCCCTGCACTGTGACAGCACCCCACACTTTAAACATGAAAAGATGGAGAGGAAGGAGGGTGGGGTAGAGAGAGAGGAACAGAGAATGGGTGGGGAGTGTCGGGGGCTCAGTGGAGGGGGGTAGGGGGATAGAGACAGAGGCTCTGGGGGTGGAGAGGTGTCCTCCTGCAGTGTGGGACTCCCTGTGGATCCTGATTGCAGCATTCCCAGTCTCTCTCTCTCCCTCTCACTGTGAAGCACTCGGGAGGGAGAGGGAGCTGAAATTCAAATTTCTGAGCCTGGGGGAAAGGCTTGTTCTCAATCCCAGAGTCCTGCTTGTGTTTTTAGACAGGGCGCTGGGATTTGTGGGTGTGGATGGAGAAGATTGTTCTGTTTAACTGGGGGGTGGGAGAGAGGGGGGTTTGTTCTTTCTACCTGAGGAATAATGCAGCCTCTGTGACTAGACCGCACTTCATGGCCTAAATCTCAGCAGCACTTTTGCATTCGCTTAATTCCCCTTTAAGTGGCTGAATTCAATGGTTCAATAAAATGTGAAGCAGCCGCTTCAGGGTGGGATTGTGGATTTTCCTGCCCCCACCCCCCTCTCATTTCCCTTTTGATTGAGTTTTATTTTAAACGGTCAGACAGAAACTTAGAGAGAGCATTTCAATCCAGATTCACCTCGAGGTAGAGAAACAGAGCAGAGATCAGGACAGGTTATCCAGAGACGGGGTATTGGACAGATAGATATCTGGGGGAAGTGTGTAGGAGACGGAGAGGGAGAAACAGAGGGCGGGGGGGGGGAGAGGTGACTGATAGAAGTGGGAACTTCATTGGGGCCTCCTGTGTTTATTCACTGGCCTGTCTCTGGAGTAAAGTTGGGAAAGTCCCTGAAAGTTGGGAATCAAGTAGATAAGGTTGTTAAGAAGGCATATGGTGTCTTGGCGTTTATTGGTAGGGGGATTGAATTTAGGAATCGTAGCGTTATGTTGCAACTGTACACAACTCTGGTGCGGCCGCACTTGGAGTACTGTGTGCAGTTCTGGTCCCCACATTACAGGAAGGATATGGAGGCTTTGGAGAGGGTGCAGAGGAGGTTTACCAGGATGTTGCCTGGTATGGAGGGGAGATCCTATGAGGAGAGGCTGAGGGATTTGGGATTGTTTTCGCTGGAAAGGCGGCGGCTAAGAGGGGATCTTATTGAAACATATAAGATGATTAGAGGTTTAGATAGGGTGGATAGTGATAGCCTTTTTCCTCTGATGGAGAAATCCAGCACGAGGGGGCATGGCTTTAAATTGAGGGGGGGTAGTTATAGGACCGATATCAGGGGTAGGTTCTTTACCCAGAGAGTGGTGAGGGATTGGAATGCCCTGCCAGCATCAGTTGTAAATGCGCCTAGTTTGGGGGCGTTTAAGAGAGCCGTAGATAGATTCATGGACGAAAAGAAATTGGTTTAGGTTGGAGGGTCACAGTGTTTTTTTTTTAGTAACTGGTCGGTGCAACATCGTGGGCCGAAGGGCCTGTTCTGCGCTGTAATGTTCTATGTTCTATGTTCTATGTTCTATGTAAAGCCCCCAGAATGCTTTGACGTGTTTAATAAATTCAATATCGGGACAGTCAGGAGGCAGTTCATTGCATTTGAAACGTGTTCCCATTTTGTCAGGGTTTAATAATGAGGAGGTGAAAATGAATGTTTCCCCCACCGCCCCCCCCCAGTGAGATTGTGAATTTCAGCAAGTCCTGGGATCTTGCTGTGCCTTTTATTGTTTTTAATCAGCTTTTGTTTTGTGTTTAATCAAATTTCACTTTATTTTCTCTTTCTCTCTTCCAAGGAGAATTCCTTTGGAAACTTTGGCGATGCAGAGAGCGAATAGTTTTGCCGTGAGGAATCCTCGGACAAGAGCTATAACCAGAGAGAAAAATATTAATAAAAGTCCCCGTGTCTTTGTCGTTCATTTTTATTCACAGATCGACTGGTGGGGCTTTTACACGGAGGGTTAGTGGTCTGTGTGTCAGGGGGAGGGGGTATTCCCAGTGATCCCTGCTCCAATGTAATCCCACAGATTTCAATCCCTCTCCCTGAAGCTCTGTCTGTGCAACTCCCCCATCCTCAGAACTGTTTCTCCACATCTTTCCAATCCCTGTCTCTCCCCATCCTTTATACCTCAGCCTCTCACAATGGCAGCATCTTTCCCTTTTTCTCTCCTCTCTGTCTTTCACTCTCTCTGAAACATTGTCACTCTGTCTTGCCAAAGCCCCACTTTCTACTTATCTCCACATCTCACTTTGTATCTCAGCCTCTCTGGACATCTCTCTCTCTCTCTGGATCATTTTATCTCAATCACAGCAGCCTCCTCTCCGTCTCTCTCTCTATCTCTGCTCCCCCCTCTGTCTATCTCTGCTCCCTCTCTGTGACTCATTCTGTCTGAAGTACAGCAGCATTCTCTCTCTCTCCCCATCTCTATATCTTTTCACAATAACTTCATTGCAGTGTTAATGTAAGCCTACTTGTGATTAACAAATAAAATTTTAACTTTAACTCTGCTTTTATTTGTCTCTTATCTCTCTCTCTATCGCTTCCCTCTCTCTATCTGCTTCCCCCTCTCTCTGATCTCTGCTTCCTTCTCTGTGAATCAGTCTGAATTACAGTCGCATCCTCCCCATCTCCATCTCTCTGATCTCTGCTTCCCCCTCTCTGTGAATCATTCTGTCTGAATTACAGCAGCATTCTCTCTATCTCCATCTCTCTATCTCTGCTTCTCTGTCTCTTATATCTCTCTCTCTCTCTGCTCTCTCGTGGGGGACGGGCCAGATCACAGGTTTGCTGTTCACAAGCAGCAAAGGCCCAGGAACGCAGAGGGAGGGAATCGGGGGCAATTCAGAGGGATTCAGCACTGCTGAAAGGGGGGAGTGTGTAATACAGGGGTTTGTTCAGAGCCAGGGGCTATTAGACAGAGAGGGAAGGGGCCGGTGGGGGAGGCTGTTGTACAAGAGGGGGGAATATTATAACACAGGCTGACCAGAGTCAGGGGTTATCAGAGAAAGGGGGCAATGGAGGAGGGGGGAGGGGGAATCAGACAGGGGGTCTGTTGTACAGGATGGGGGTGGGGGATGTTATAACACAGGCTGCTCAGTGTCAAGGGAATTAGTCATTTGAACGTTAATGTTTAAAATGGGCAGAGTTTCCACATCCAACTCCACCAGGAGCTGTTTACAGGGGGGTGGTGGACGGGGATGGACGCGCGGAGGGGGGGGGGGGGGGTACTAATTAGAAAGGGGGGTATCTGTCAGTCCAGAGGCTGTTCACAGGGAGGGAGTGGGAATTTGCCAGGTTGAGAGGGGCGGGGGGGGAAAGAGGGGAACTTAGAGGGATACGGGGCTCAGAGGGAAGGATCGGGAGATTTAGAGGGATTGTGAGGAGGGACGACAGATTTGGCTGGAGTGGGGGGGGATTGAGGGGGATTAAAGGGGGAGAGTGGAGAGGGATGTAGGGGTAGACTCAGGGATTGTGGTCGGGAATTAGAGGGATTCAGGGGGATTTAAGGGTCTCATGGGGACTTTGGGATTTAGCGGGGCTGAGAGGGAGGGAATCGGGGGGGAATTGAGGGGGATTTGGGAAGAGGGGGCTCAGAGGGGGATTTCTGGGGTTCTGAGGGATACAGGAGGGATTGGGGGGTTTACGGGGATTAAAAGACATGGTTTGGTGCTCAGACAGATTGAAGGGGTGGGATTGGAGAGGGAGCAGGATTCGGGGGCAGAGGAATGTGGCGAGGGTGGGTGCGATCTCAGGAGACATTCAGGGGGGATTCCAGAGGAATCTCAGGGGCTTAGAATCTGGGGAGGGTCTGGATGGGGTAGGGAGTCAGAGGGAGTTAGCGGGGGGGCGAGTCGGGGTGGAGGGAAAGGGATTGAGGGCGGGGTGGATTTATAGGGATTTGGGAGGGGGGAAATTCAGAGAGGGATTTAGGGTGGGGCCTTGCATCAGGGTTAGAATTGGGGGGGTGTCGAGCGATTCGGAGTGGGGGGGTGACTCAGAGGGATTCAGGGGTGGGGAGGACTGCGGAAGGATTGGGTGGCTTGATTTTGGCAGGGGGGGCAAAGGGAGCCTTTGGGGGGGGGCTGAGGATTTGGGACAGGAACTTGGAGGATTCAGGGGGCTGAGAGTCAGATTGGCAGTGGGTGTCAGAGAGATTGAGCGGGGGGAGGGGGTGCTTACAGAGTCGGATTAAAGCAGATCGTGCAGAGGGACAGGGAATCAGGTGGGGGAAAGAGGAGGTTTGGGGGGGAATTAGTGGAGATTGAGGGCAGCGGGTTGAGAAGGATTGGGAGTGGCTCAGAGGGCTTTGGCGGTGAGTTCCTGAGAGAGAGTGAGTGGGGGGGTGATTAGAGTGGGATTGGGGGGGCAATTCGGGGGGCGGGCAATTCGGGGGCGGGCAATTCGGGGGCGGGCAATTCGGGGGCGGGCAATTCGGGGGCGGGCAATTCGGGGGCGGGCAATTCGGGGGGGGGGGCCATTCGGGGGGGGGGCCATTCGGGGGGGGGGCCATTCGGGGGGGGGAATTCGGGGGGGGGCAATTCGGGGGCGGGCAATTCGGGGGGGGGCAATTCGGGGGCGGGCAATTCGGGGGGGGGGGCCATTCGGGGGGGGGGGGGGCCATTCGGGGGGGGGGGGGGCCATTCGGGGGGGGGGGGGGCATTCGGGGGGGGGGGGGGCCATTCGGGGGGGGGGCCATTCGGGGGGGGGCAATTCGGGGGAGGGCAATTCGGGGGGGGGGCAATTCGGGGGGGGGCAATTCGGGGGGGGGCAATTCGGGGGGGGGCAATTATGACAGCATTATGGTGAAGGAAGAAACTGAAGCTAACCTTTATTTGGAATAGATTTATTTGCAGAGTAAAACATTACAAGTACATACCTCCCAACTCCACTCTGTGACAGTGTCTCTTTATTTGCACTCGTCCAATCAATGCCCTCCATTTGTATATATTTAATCTCAAATAATTTAGTTAACACCCAGAGTTGGAGCAGATAATGTGTCTAATCTGAGTGATTGCCATAATGTCTCAACAGGGGTTGAATCATTCTTTTGCTCCCACACTGAGTGCCAGTAAATGGCCTCTCACCGAGATGAACTCTCTGGTTTCTCCACAGATGATGACTCAGTGAATCCTTTCCCAAACTCAGAGCAGGTGAATGGTCTCTCTCCAGTGTGAACTTGCTGTTTCTGCAGAGCAGATGACTGAGTGAATCCCTTCCCACAGTCAGCACAACTGAACAGCCTCTACCCCAGTGTGACTGCATTGATGAGTTTTCAGTGCAGATGGGTAATTGAATCCCTTCCCACAATCCTCCCATTTCCACTGTTTCTCCATGGTGCCAGAGTCCTTGTGTCTCTCCAGGTTGAAGCTTCGGCCACATACAGAACGTGTCTACAGTTTCTCCCCACGCTGCATGTTGTGATGTTTTTTTCAGGCCGTGTAACTCGTCTACAAAGAGTCAAATAGGTTTGAGAAACCCAATGCATTCCTTCTGAGCTGTAATGACTCTGACTGGAAAGATACAGCGTAGCTACATGTAATATAGTTTAAGTTTATTGATTAGTGTCACAAGTAGGCTTACATTAACACAGCAATGAAGTTACTGAAAATCCCCGAGTTGCCACACTCCGGTGCCTATTCAGATACACAGAGGGAGAATTTAGCATGGCCGATGCACCGAACCAGCATGTCTTTCCGACTGGGAGGAAACTGGAGCACCGGAGGAAACCCATGCAGACACGGGGAGAATGTGCAAACTCCACACAGACAGTGACCCAAGCCAGGAATCAAACCCGAGTCCTTGGCGCTGTGAGGCAGCAGTGCTCACCATAATATGATAGTAAACTAATAAAAATAGAAATGTGTTGAATTAGAAAACCATAAAAAATGGTCCACCAATCACTTCAGTCTCCACAGTTGCATGGCTTCTCCCTAATGTGATTGAGAACGGAGTTGTTTCCTTCCATGTACAAAATTCTCTGCTGTTCAGATAATCTGATGCTTTGTGCAAGTTTCCTGACCCCAAATCCTCCTCTTCTCAAACCAACTATATTAACACTGAAACAGAGCTGAAGTTATTTTTCAATTCAGCAGAAACAGACCCAAAGGAACATGGTTTAGTTTGAATATGCTCAACAGGAAAATACAATCACAATAGTTCCTTGTGAATTCGCTGGTGTCTCAAAAGAGTGGATGAGGTAACATATCCCTTCCCACACCGGGAGCAAGTGAATGGCCTCTCCCCTTTGTGAATTCGCTGGTGTATTGCTAGGCTGGATGAGTCAATGAATCTCTTGCCACACACACAGTAGGTAAAAGGCCTCTCTCCAGTGTGAACTCGCTGGTGTACAACTAGTTTGGATGACGATTAAATCCCTTTCCACTCTGGGAGCAGGTGAATGGCCTCTCCTCTTTGTGAGTTCGCCAGTGTATTGCTGGGTTGGATGAGTCAGCGAATCTCTTCTCACACTGGGTGCAGGTGGGATGAACAAGTGAATCCCTTCCCACAATGAGAGCAGGTGAATGGCCTCTCCCCAGTGTGAACTCGCTGGTGTGTCTGCAGGTTGGATACCCAAGTGAATCCCTTCCCACACTGAGAGCAGGTGAACGGTCTCTCCCCAGTGTGAACTCGCTGGTGTGCCCGCAGGTTGGATACCCAAGTGAATCCCTTCCCACACTGAGAGCAGGTGAACGGTCTCTCCCCAGTGTGAACTCGCTGGTGTACCCGCAGGTTGGATGAACAAGTGAATCCCTTCCCACACTGAGAGCAGGTGAACGGTCTCTCCCCAGTGTGAACTCGCTGGTGTACCCGCAGGTTGGATGAACAAGTGAATCCCTTCCCACACTGAGAACAGGTGAATGGTCTCTCCCCCGTGTGAACTCGCTGGTGCCTCCGCAGGTGGGATGAACAAATGAATCCCTTCCCACACTGAGAACAGGTGAATGGCCTCTCCCCAGTGTGAATTCGCTGGTGTGTCTGCAGGCTGGATGACTGAATGAATCCCTCCCCACACTGAGAGCAGGTGAATGGCCTCTCCCCAGTGTGAACTCGTTGATGCATCCGCAGGTGGGATGAACAAGTGAATCCCTTCCCACATTGAGAGCAGCTGAATGGTCTCTCCCCAGTGTGAACTCGCTGGTGTGACTGCAGGTAGGATGATTGAGTGAATCCCTTCCCACACTGAGAGCAGGTGAATGGTCTCTCCCCAGTGTGAACTCGCTGATGTCTCTGCAGGCTGGATGACAGAGTGAATCCCTCCCCGCACTGAGAGCAGGTGAACGGTCTCTCCCCAGTGTGAACTCGCTGGTGTGTCTGCAGGTTGGATGATCGAGTGAATCCCTTCCCACACTGAGAGCAGGTGAATGGTCTCTCCCCAGTGTGAACTCGCTGATGTCTCTGCAGGGTGGATGACTCAGTGAATCCCTTCCCACACTGAGAGCAGGTGAATGGCCTCTCCCCAGTGTGGCTGCGCCGATGAGCTTCCAGCAGAGATGGGGCTCTGTATCCCTTCCCACAGTCCCCACATTTCCATGGTTTCTCCATGGTGCAGGTGTCCTTGCCTCTCTCTTGGGTGGACAATCAGTTGAAGCCTCGTCCACACACAGAACACGAGTACAGTCTCTCCCCGCTGTGAATGGTGTGATATTTATTCAGGCTGTGTAACTGGTTAAAGCTCTTTAGTCCATGCACTGGAACACTCTCACTTGAGTGTGGCAGCGTGTTGGTGCTTTTCCAGTCACACTGATGTTTGGAATCTTTTCAAATCAACAGACTGGACAATAATTTCTCCTTCTAGATTCAAAGGCCGATGATATTCAGCTCCCAAGGAATATGACTCTGTCAGATCTAGACGTGACGTTTGAGATTTCGGCCTGTGATTCCTCTTTCAGTATCCTGTGAAACAAGTTTACAAAAGTCATCAGTGTCAGTACAGGATGGAAATTCAGAACAGACAATTCTAGTTTCTATGGAACATTCTTTCCTATTTCAGTCCCAAAACATTGTGAATCTCCATCCCACACACTCTCCCTCCATTCTCACTCTGCTGTATCTAATATTCACCCTCCCAATTCTCCTGAAGGTGCTGATTGAGGCTGATTGACAGATCCATGCTCACTGCTTCCTGTCCTGGACACAGAGACCATAACAAATAGGAGCTGCAGTCGGCCATTTGGTCCATCGAGCCTTTTAAACTATTCAATGAGATAATTCGTTCATCTACCTCGGCATCATTCTCCCCACACTAAACCCATATCCCTTGATATCCTCAATATCTAGAAACCAATCAATCTCTCTCTTGAAAATAGTTGATGACTGAGGCTTCACTGTCCTCAGGGGTTGAGAATTCCAAATCTTTACCACATCCTTGGGTGAAGAAATCCCCCCACGTATTAGCTTCTGCTCCATCTTCTTGTCTGTTCCCCATAACCCTTGTCAGTCAAAGATCTGTCTAACTGGGATATATTCAATGATCCTCAGCCTCCACTGGTCCCTGTGGAAGAGAAATCCAAAAGACTAACAACCCTCTGAGGGAAGAGACGTCTGGAAATATATAACGTAGCTACAGTTCCATATTACAAGATATTCAGATCCCAAGGAATATGACTCTTTCTAGATGTGGCGGTTGAGATTTTTGCCTGTGATTCCTCGTTCAAAATCCTGTGAAATGAGTTTGCAAAAGTCATCACAGTCAGTATAGGATAGAAATTCAGAGCAGACAATTCTAGTTTCTCTGGAACATTCTTTCCTATTTCATTCCCAAAAAGTTGTAAATCTCCATCCATATCTATGGATTCTATTTACAAATGAAAGTGGATGAGCACTTGAAGGAAATAAACTTGCAGGAGAATGGGGATATCGAGTGGGAATGGGACTGGAATGTTATACAGAGAGTCAGCCTGGACTCGAGTTACCAAATGGATTCCTTCTGTGCTGTAATGACTTTATGACTGGAAGTGTATAACATCGCTGCAGCATTATATTACAATGCATGAAATAATAATAAATGTATTTTATTACAGAAGCATAAAGAATGTATCTAATCTGAGTACCATATAATAACACTAGACATATCTCTGTCCTATATTAATTTACTGTACGCCTGAATGTCAGCCATCTCCTGGGGAAAGCTGCCCTTTAATGTGAACATGAGGAAAAAGACCATCCTTTTCGACAGACAAATAAATGTGTCAAGCTGAGGGAGCAAAGGATGTTTACCAGGCTGATTCAGGGAATCGCGGGACTGATGTATGAGGAGAGACTGACTCGGTTAGGATTGTTTTCGTTGGAGTTCAAATGAATGAGGGGGGAATCTCAAAGAGACTGATAAAATTCTAACAGGTCGAGACAGGATAGATGCAGGGAGGATGTTCCTGATGGAGTCCAGAACTGGGGGTCACAGTCTGAGGATTCAGGGCAGACCATTTAGGACGGAGGTGAGTAGACATTTCTTCACCCAAAGAGTGGTGAGCCTGTCGAATTTATTACCACAGGAAGTAGTTGGTGCCAAAACATTGAATGTATTCAAGAGGTGGCTGGATATAGCACTTGGGGCGAATGGGATCACAGGTTAGGGGAAAAAGCAGGATTAGGCTATTGAGTTGGGTGATCAGCCATGATTGTAATGAATGGCGGAGCAGGCTCGAAGGGCCAAATGGCCTCCTCCTGCTCCTATCTTCTATGTTTCTATATCAATGTCTTTAAGAGAGAGAGAGACCTGGGCCAACCTTCCCAGAGTCTGCAACCTCCCTGGATTCACTTCCTTTCCCTTCAGTTGCTGCAAGTCCCCAATTTCCCGCAGAATGAGAAGAGAAACTCACAGATGTTGGCCTCCTTTAGGTCAAACTCACAGATGTGAACGACAGGAGAAAGTTTGACTCTCTCTGAATCTCCATCTTCAATCACACAAGGCCCGCGCTCTCAATGGCTGGAGGACCAGAGTCCTTCCGGTCCTCCAAATCTTCCTATTGGCCAGAGCTGGTAAGGGGCCGTGAATCAAAGGTGCGCATGTGCGAGTTTGGGGGGAATGCGCATGTGCGGGTGTGGGGCGGGGCCCGGGACAAAGTCGGCGCACTGACCATTGTCTGTCCGGCTCTTCCAGCCTTTCCCATTGGACAACAGCTCAGCGCGGCTGGAGGACAAAGTCCCGCCCACCCCCACGTGGGGCTCCGCCCCTCATTGTCTGTCAACGGGGTTTGACCAATGGAAACTCCGGAGGACCAGAGGTTCTCTGGTCCTCCAGCCAATCAGAGCTCCCCATTGCCTGAATGCGGAAGTGGACAATAAGACCATAAGACATAGGAGCGGAAGTAAAGCCATTCGGCCCATCGAGTCCACTCCACCATTCAATCATGGTTGATTTCGAGCTTGTTCAGCTGCTCATTCCTGCCCAGCGAAGCTGCTGCCGCTCTCTCTCTCTGAATGAAGATTGAGCTTCAGACACAGACTCAAGGAAGTGAAAAGAATCAGCCAATGCCTAGGGGGGCAATGCCGGGGGGGGGCAATGCCGGGGGGGGGCAATGCCGGGGGGGGGGCAATGCCGGGGGGGGGGCAATGCCGGGGGGGGCAATGCCGGGGGGGGCAATGCCGGGGGGGGGGGCAATGCCGGGGGGGGGGGCAAAGCCCAGGGGGGGGGCAAAGCCCAGGGGGGGGGCAAAGCCCAGGGGGGGGCAAAGCCCAGGGGGGGGCAAAGCCCAGGGGGGGGGGCAAAGCCCAGGGGGGGGGGGCAAAGCCCAGGGGGGGGGGCAAAACCCGGGGGGGGAAGATTGAGACAGAGAAAGACAGAGAGAGAGAGAAAGACACACAGACAGAGAGAGAGAGAAAGACACACAGACAGAGAGAGAAAGGGAGAGAAAGACAGAGAGAGAGATAGAGAGAAACAGAGAGAGAGAAAGACACAGAGAGAGAGAGAGAGAGAAAGATTGAGAAAGACAGAGCGAAAGATTGAGAGGGAGATTGAGAGAGAGAAAGATTGAGAGATAGAAAGATTGAGAGATAGAAAGATTGAGAGAGAAAGATTGAGAGAGAGAAAGATTGAGAGACAGAAAGACAGAGAGAGATTGAGAGAGAAAGATTGAGAGAGATTAAGAGAGATTGAGAGAGAGAGAGAGATTGAGAGAGAGAGAGAGAGAGAGAGATTGAGAGAGAGAGAGAGATTGAGAGAAAGATTTAGAGAGAGAAAGATTGAGATAGAAAGACAGAGAGATTGAGAGAGAGAAAGGTTGAGAGAGAGAAAGATGGAGAGGGAGATTGAGAGGAGGCTGCAAACAGAGAGAAAAGCAGGGCTGAGGCGGGAAAGGTGTAGACAGAAAGTGAAGAGGTTCATACTCACCATCGCACATGTTTTCCCTCGGTGATCTCTCCAACTCCTTCCATCCCCTCTCCCATGGTGGGGAGAGAGATCCAGGAACAGGGGCTTTGTGCTGGGAAAGGGGGGGTTACAATATCAGAGCTGGAACTCCATGCAAGCACACACTGACTCACTCACTCACAAAGACACAGCTTACCTGATACTTACCAACCCACGTGGAGAGAGAGACAGGACAATGCATCGCCAGCCTTTTTATAACCTCACTGAGTCCCACACCTCCCCAATCAATCCTCATCCAACCACAGCTCCTACACCTCACCTGAACACACCTCCTCCTACCTGGCCCAGTCCAACACCAACCTGTCTCTGAATGTGTGGGGGTGTGTGGGGGTTAGTGAGCACCAGGCAAATGGTTTATCCCAAGGCTCTCCCTCACCCCCACTCCCAGCTTCACATCACCAGCACTGGGAGCTGAGAGAAGATGGGTTTCAATTAACTCGCAGCCCTGCACTGCCAGAGAGAGAGAGAGAGAGGCCAGGTCTGAATGTGGATTGTACAACTTGTTCATCCAGGACTCCATCCGCTACAGGTTTGCACCCTTTGCTGATTCTTGCAAAATTCACTTTTCCTTAAGTTGCCTGAACTGAAACAATATCTTGCAAAGTTCTTTGTTGCTGCGTTTACAAATCCCAGTTCTGATTTACAATCTGTCTGTTGTCTGTCCGGGTGTGTGAATGTGTGTGTGTGCCCTGTGCTTAGTGGTTAATGATTCACCACTGATCAGAGCTGCAAAATAAAGCGTTTAAACTTTTTTTAACAGAAGCACTGGCTGGGGGAGGGGAGGGAGAGAATGAGAGTGAAGTTTCTGTCTGATAAATGCTGTAAATGTGTCTTTAACCAGCAGCTCTGCAGAGAGACAGATGCAGGATTTTAAACTCTCTGGGAGCTGCAGGCAGGGACTCACAGATAGACATCAGCTCCTGTTTCACACCAACAACCAGGCTGGAGTCTATGCAGCTAATTTCCATCCAGAAATGTACTTGATCCATGAAGTCAGTGAGGGTTACATTCCCATGACTTCCCATTCAGTCCAATCCAGTTCAGTTTGTTGGAATGCAGTGTGGGAGCCTCTGAGGGAGTTTGGCTCTGGGGGGGGGGGGGGGGGGGGGTTCACTTTTCTCTCATTCAATCTCTCCTGTCTTCCACCCTCTCACAGACCTTCCTTTCGTCCCTGTCCCACCCGCCCCTTTCTCCAAACCTGTTACATTTCTAACTTTCCCCAGTTCACAGGAAAGGTCACAGAGCTGAAATGTTAACTCTGTTTCTCTCTCTCTCTCTGCACAGATGCTGCCGAACCTGCTGAGTTTAATTCCAGCATTTCCCTGTTTTCTAAGATTTCACAGAATAGTGTTGGTGCAGGAGGAGAAGGAGGTGCTCGACCTGGAGGCACGTTTTCCTACATTAATGCTCTGTATCACTTCACTGTGTAATCTAACAATTAATCCAGTTCCCCTGAGTTATGTTTCCCTGTATCAATGTGTAATGGAACCCACTCCTGATACCGTGATCACACAAACACGGTGAGGGAGCTCCCTCTGGTGGTGATCTGAGGTAAATGGCCTCTGCTTGGGAGATCAGTGAATTCTCAGACAACTGGAGGATCTTTCTTGTTGCAGGATTACGCTGCTTAGGAATAAGAAAAATACGCTCTGTAACATATCACTGTGTAATCCAACAATTACTCCAGTTCCCCTGGATTACTGCTCTGTAACATAATACGTAATACGCTGTAATTCAGTAATACGCTGTATTCAGTGTAATCCTGCAACAAGATCCTCCAGTAATTATAAACTGCCCCTCTGGAACTTTTGTATCTGTCCCCTCTCACCTTAAACCTATGCCCTCTAGTTTTAGACTCCCCTACCTTTGGGAAAATATATTGACTATCGAGCTGATCTGTGCCCCTCATTATTTTACAGACCTCTATAACATCACTCCTCAGCCTCCTACGCTCCAGAGAAAAAAGTCCCAGTCTATCCAGCCTCTCCTTATAACTCAATCCATCAAGTCCCGGTCGCATCCTAGTAAATCTTTTCTGCACTCTTTCTAATTTAATAATATCCTTTCTATAATAGGGTGACCAGAACTGTACACAGTATTCCAAGTGTGGCCTACATATTCACAAAATATTATTTTCTATTAATATCATTTCGCATTAATCGGCTTTAATAGTTCTGCTGTGCTTTGCATACAATTAACATGACCAAAAAGGTTTCTCGGCTGGAAATATTTTGTGATAATTCCAGAAACAATTTCAATGATAACACGCTGTTTCCACAGCAGCGCTCAGTTCAACAAGATACTTTGCATTAATTGTTATATCCCCGATGAAGTTCGCATTCACTTAAATATGAGTTTTGGAGAATAATTGGCAATAAAACGCTGTTTGGAAATTTTTGTGCCCGATTATTACATTGTTTCTGTGCAGGCGCAGCATTCCTTCCAAGTAATTTGTAGTTGGTGCAGAGGTAATTAATCACTAATCTCATCTCAAAATTTGTGAAATGGTTTGGTGTTTCTCAATTGTTTCTGTATTGTTTCAACTCGGTGATCCTGAGCGGTTGCACTTTTTCCAGCTAAATGAAAAAAACAAACTGCGTTTAAACATCCTTGTCAGGATAAAACAAACTGGTATCGGAAAAAATAAAACAAATATGTATTTGAGCATTTTATTCATGTTAACCGATGCTTGCAGATTAAAGTAAATCATGAATTACAATTCTTACTGCGTCACTGTATCTCTGTTAGGGACATTACACTACCCTGGATCTGTTATATCTGATGTGCTCATTTTCAGAAAAAAAGATATTTTTTGCCTAGTTTTCGAGATTTGAGATAGACAGGGAGAAATAGTTAAAAGTCGAAGGGAATTTTGAAATGAATATCAGTTTAATTTAAAAGAAGTTATTGATTTTTGTTGTTGTACTTTGAAAATTGATCAGTTAGAATCCCACAGTTTAAATAAATTTGACTGAGTGAACACAGTTTTCTGACAGGTGGAATTCGCTAACACTAAACAATTGTTCATATCATGGTGTTTGAATTGTCGTAAGGTGTCAACAGAAACTGGCTAGAGATTTACAATTTAATACTTGAAATTCAAATAATTAATTTTTTATAATATTATAATATTTTTATATTAGTAATATTTGCTCTGCATTTAATAATAACATCCTGTCTCCCATTACTGCTGAACATAGAATAGAATTATTGGATGAATAAATGACAGAATAGAAGAATTGATTCTATTTGAGCATTATGTTTAATTAGTATTAAATATTATACTGAAGAAAAAGTCTCGACTTATTTTGTGCATCATGTTTCAGTGTTGCAGAGGATTTGAATCAATTGTCCTCATTGTGTTTTTCATTGTTTAATTCAGAACTTCTTAATTTAAACAATATGTTCAGTAATTAAATTATATGGATGGTCCAAATTATTAAATCTAGGAAGCAGCTTCGTTGACCTCAAACTGCCAGGCCGTTACAGTGTATACAAATTCAGAAACATGCATTCTTAACACGTTTGCAGGTTACAATAAGGCATTTGGAGTAAAAGTGGAAATGAAAAAACATGACAATGTTATTCGATTGAAGCAAATGAATTACAGATGTCTGAATCTTTCCATTCAGGAATTTGAAGTTTATTGTTTGAGATTTAATTGGAACCTAATTACTTCACAATGTTCGAGGCAGGGAAAGTTTTGAATGATTGAAAACTGATTTTATTAGGGAGTACAAATCAGCTGACAGGAAAAGTAACCGGCAATTAACAAAACAAAATATAATATTCGTGCTAATTAATTTAAAACAAAATACCTTGAATAATGCACGGGCGTGCAAAATATCATCCGTTTTAGAGAATGTTTAATTGTATCGAAAATGAATTCAGAAACAAAACCTTTCTTTCATCAGCTATGCTTAGCTCGATAAGGTGTTTTACCTCGACTATTTTGTTGATTACATTTAATTAAGAAATTCGATCGAATCAGGTAATGATTTTCAATGTAAATGTTTCTTGGTTTATTTAATCCTTACTGTGTCACTGTATCTCTGTCAGGGACATTGAACTGTCCTGAATCTGTTATTTTTGATTCCTAATTTTCAGCGAAATTACATTTTTACATAGTTTTCGAGAAGTGAGACAGACAGAGAGACATAATTAAAAATCGACAGGAGTTTTGAAATGAATATCAGTTTTATTTAAAAGAGGTCATTGATTTTCTGTTGTAAATTGATCATTGATCAATTAGAATCAAACAGTTTGAATTAAATTGACAGATTGAACATACCGACCTGCTGGGAAATCGATTGTTGCACCGTTTGTGTCTGTTCTGTTTCTGCGCGCGTGGTCACCGTGTTGGGACCAGGAATCTGCCTGACTGGTTGCAAATCTTCTGGTTCCTTCTGCTGTATTTCAGGGAGTGAAATTTGATTTATTTCTTCAATAAACTTGTATCTGTGAGAAATGTGACAGTTTGGCTTGATGTTTGGCTCGGCGTCTCAGAAATTAGATCCCTAAAGCACACTGTGACCATCAGAGAGAGCAGAAACGTCAGACTGCAGAGGGAGATTTGGATGATTTTTAACCAGTGATGAACCGGCCTTGGGAATGTTCAATGAGCAAATGCAAAGTGAGATTTACTATATTATGCTCCGGAGTAAAGCAGTCCATGACCTGTTTGGTATGACAGTTGAAGGGTCAAATTCATTTGCATCTTATTTTTAATCTCCTAAAGCCATTTTAGAGTCATTTGCTCGGCCAGAATTTTTAATCATCAATAATTGTTCCTTGAGAAAGTGTTGATATGAAGCATCCTTGAATAACTGCAATCCATCTGCTGCAGGCATCCGCCGTGCTGTTAGGCGGAAATTCCAGGATTTTGACCCAGAAGGAACTGAGGTATTGTTTCAAGTCAGGATGGTGTGTGTCTTGGAGGGGAGCTTGCAGGTGGTAGTCTTCATATGTGGCTGCTGCCCTTATCCTGTTAGGATATAAAGGCAACGGGTTTGGACAATGTTTACTATGGAGCCTTGGTGAGTTGCTGCAGTGCATCTTGTATATAATACACACTGCTGTCACTGCTTGTTAGTGATGGAGAGAGCGAATAGGGTGAATGAGGGGGCGGATAATCTTGTGGGTGGCTTTGCCCTGGATTGTGTCAAATTTCTTGAGTTTTTACAGGTTTCCCTCATTGAAGAAAGGGGAAATTATTCAATTGCGACTGATTGCGAAAGATTTAAATGTTTTTCCAACCCTTGGCCCGCGCTCCGTATTGTGCTCACTTGTCACTCCCACTTACTGTGTGAATGGGTGAGTATGTGTGGAGTGACTGTGCTTTTCCAGACTGAATCAGCCAAATAGAGACTTATACACATCACACACTCTCACACACATAAATACTCTCATATTCCCTCACACATGCACACACACACACACATACATACTCACACTTACTTTCTCTCTCATACGGTCTCTCTTACACACCCATACACATTCTCTCTCTCACGTTACTCATACACTCTCTCAATACAAATACATACATCGTCTCGCTCTCTCCATCAATCTCTCACATCCCCATGCACAAAAGCGCTCACATCCCCACACACCCACCCATTCTCTCTTATACACAGACACACACTCTCACATAAGCACAGTCTCACACTCTCGCACACGCACTCTCACATGGACTCTCTCTCTTCCACTCTCTGTCACACACGCTCAAGCTGTCTCACATTTCTTCACACGCTTTCTCACAATTCCTCTTGCACACGACTCTCTCTCACACACACACACACGCACATATTTATTTTTCCCTTGCGCACACTATCTCACACCTCTACATTCTTGCTCTCACACACTGGTTCTCTCACAATCACTCTCTCACAAACATAGAACATGCACACACTCTAACACACAGACACGGTCTCTCACATAAGCACAGTCTTGCGCACACATTCTCTGTCTCACACACACGCATGCACTATGCCTCTCACATTCCCTCTTCCGTACACTCTCACTTCGTCTCACACACATTCCCATGCTCTCTCTCTCTCATACGGACACTTCCACACGCATTCTCTCACACAGGCACATATTTCTCTCTCTTTCACCCGCTCACTCCCTTACACATTGTCTCACACACGCACAATCTTGCTCTCAAACACTGTCTCTCACAAACACCCTCTCTTTCACACGCACACAATCTCGCACACAGTCTCTCCTCCTCTAATACACGAACACACATGTATATCCAATGTGTCTCTCTTTAAACACTCCACCTATCACAGACACATGTTCTCTCAACAGTCAATTCACTCACACACACTCACGCATCCATTCTGTCTAAGTTTCACACTTTTTCTCGCTCACACACACTCTCCCCGCCCCTCCACACACACACACACACACACACACACACACACACACACACACACACATACACTCAAACACCCCACATTGCTTCTATCTCCCACACACATTGTCCACATCTTTCGCACTCACACGCCATCCCATGCACAGTTTCACACACTGATGAACATATTATTTTGCTTTCCAATAGGCACTCCCTCTCACACACACTGTCTTTCACATGAACACAACACTCTCCCTCACACATAACCTGCCTCTCAGGCACACACACTCTCTTTCACAGACATCGTGTATCTCAAATAGACACACTCCCTTTCACATCAACATACACACAATCACACACAGAAGTACTCTTTCACACAGACTCCCCACACACACTCTCCCCGCCCCTCCACACATATACATTATCAAGAAGAGACACACTCTCACACACAAAGAATAACTCTTCAAACACACATTCTGTCTCTCACACACACATTATCACACACACCCTTTCTCTCACGTACACTCTCTCCTCTTGCACGCACAGCCCACTGTCTCACACACGTGCAAACGCATTCTATCATTCACAGGCATCCTCACACACACATTCTCTCTCTCTCTCTCTCTTTCTCTCTATCTCTCTCTCCCTCTCTCTCTCTCTCTATCTCTCTCTCTCTCTCTCTCTATCTATCTCTATCTCTCTCTCTCCCTTTCTCTCTCTCTCTCTCACACACACACTCTCTTTCTCTCTCTCACACACACACACTTTCAATCTCACATACGTCAGAGTGTCTGTCCTTGACACCATAGAGTAGAATCATAGGATGCTACAGTGCAGAAGGAGGCCATTCAGCCCATCGAGTCTGCACCAACAGCAAACCCACCAACGCCCTATCCCCATAACCACATGTATTTACCGGAACTAGTCCCCCTGACACTAAGGGGCAATTTAGCACGGCCAATCCACCGACCCCACACATCTTTGGACTGTGGGAGGAAACAGGAGCACACGAAGGAAACCCAAACAGACACGGGGGAACTTGCAAACTCCACACAGACAGTGACCCAAGTCGCGAATCCAACTCTGAGGCAGCAGCGCTAATAAGTGTGCCACCGTGCCACCGCCAATCTCACGCACTCAACCTCAGAAACTCACTGATCCTCATTCACCCTGAGTCACTCACCCTCACACCCTCACACCCTCACTCACTCAAAATCACTCACACACATTCGCTCTCTCACTTTCACCGATCCTCACTCACTCACCCTCATTCACTCTCACTCACTCACCCTACTTACCCACCCTCACTTATCCAGTCTCACTCACTCTCACTCACCCTCACTCACCCCACTTACGCACCTTCACTCATCCAGTCTCAATCACTCTCACTCACTCACCGCATTTACCCTCCCTCACTTATCCAGTCTCAATCTCTCTCACTCACACTCACTCACTCTCCCCACTTACCGACCCTCACTCACCCAGACGCACCCCCACACACTCAAGCTCAATCACCCTCTCTCTCTCACGTACGCCACCTGACCCATTCAAACTCACTGAGACTCACGCACCTACATTCACTCACACACCCTCACATATTCACCATCACTCAAGGTCACCCACCCTAACTCACAGATCCTCAATCACTCATCCTCACTCAAACACCTTCACTCACTCACCCTCACTCATCCACCCATCCGCATTTATTCTCCCTCACACACTCTCACACCACCCTCAATAACACACCCTGACTCACTCACTCTCTCACCCTCACTTACTAAGTCACATTCACTCCTCACCCTCATTCACTCACTCTCACTCACCCACCTTCACTAACCTTCACGCATCCTCACTCGCTCACCCTCATTCATTCATTCTCTCTTACCGACACTCACTCACCCACCTTCACTCACACATTCAGCCACCTTCACTCATCCACCCTCTCTCACACACCCTCATTTACTCACGCTCTCTCACCCTCACCCACACTTACTCACTCACACTCAATCACTCACCCTCACTTACCCACCTTCCATCACTCACACACCATCACTCCTCCACTTTCACTCCTTCAATCACTCACCCTCACGCACTCACATTCTCTCACTCACACTCGCTAAACCTGTGTGTGGAGGTCTGCGATGAGAGAGAAGAAAGATCTCAAGCAGCAGTTTGGTGTTCAAATGTGGGAGCTGCCCTGGGAATGTGGAGAGCTGGAGGGAATCCCTGGGGGCTCAGGGCCAAGGACAATGGCAAAGAGCCGGGGAGAACAGGAGGCGTGGTAAAGGGCAGAGAGCTGGGGGCGGGGGGGGGGGGGAGCACAGAGTCTGGGGAAAGGGCCGAGAGCCGGGGGAAAGGGCAGAGAACCAGGAGAAAGGGCAGAGAGCCAGGAGAAATGGGAAAGAGCGCCAATGGAAAGGGCAGGGAGCCAGGTGAAAGGGCAGAGAAACAGGAGAAAAGGCAGCGAGATGGAGGAAATGGCAGAGAGATCAGGGAAAGAGGAGAGAGCCAGGATAAAGGGCAGGGAGGCCGGGGAAAGGACAGAGAGCCAACGAAAAGTGCAAAAGAGCCCTGGGGAAAGGGCAGAGAGTCAGGGGGAAAGGCAGAGAGTCAGGGGGGAAGGGCAGAGAGCCGGGGGAAAGGACAGAGAGCCAGGGGAAAGGGGAAAGAGAATAGTGAGCAGGGACAGAGGGCAGAGAGCCGGGGGAAAGGGTAGGGTGCTGAGGGAAAGGGCAGAGAGCCGGGGGAGAGGGCACAGAGCTGGAGGGAAGTGTCGAGAGCCAGGTGGAAGTGCAGAGAGCCGGGTGAAAGGGGAAAGGAGCCACAGGGAATGGCAGAGAGCCAGGGGAAAGGGCAGAGAGCCAGGGAAAATGGGCAGAGAGTGGGTGATCGACGGGCGGAGTGAGGAGGTGCAAAATAGAGCTATCACCACAATCAGATCATCTGTAATCTCAGTGAACTATGGAGGAGACTTCAGGGTCCGAATGGTCAACTCTTGCTATTAATGTACGACCCTTAAATTAGTCAATGTTGCAATTTTTTGAATTTGTAATCACATTTCCAGTTTCCTGGTCATTCAGTAAGTATTCATTCCGAAGGTATTTCTGAAGGAAAGTCACTAATCTTCGTTTTGTGGAGTGAGAGGCAGTGAGTTGGAGAGAGGAAGGGGCATCAGTCAGTTTGAACACAGGCAATATCCAAAAATTACAATGTGGAGATGCCGGCGTTAGGTTGGGGTGGGCACAGTAAGGAGTCTCACAACACCAGGTTAAAGTCCAACACGCTTATTTGGAATTGCGAACTTTTGGAGCTCTTTCATCAGGTGAGTGGCTGATATGAATGAAGAGACAACTTCTTCATCACAACGTGCTGTTGTTTGAGAAATAGGTAGTGCCTGAAATAATGGAGAAAGTCTTTACTCTTCTCTGTTAATCCAATGAATGGTATGTCATTACGATGACATCAAAATGTTTTTGTCTTTCCAATCTGATAGAGGTGGTGACAGTGATGTGAGTTTCTACAAAAATGGCGATTCCCAACTGATAGGAGTAACAGCAGCTCAAAGGTGTGCGTAGGTTTTAATCGGGAAATATTCACTTAAGTTCATAATTCTAGTCAAATCGTGACGTTGAAACATAGAAAATAGAAGCAGGAGGAGGCCATTCGGCCCCTTGACCCTGCTCCACCATTCACTTTGATCATGGCTCAATAATATCCTGACCCCGCCTACTACCCATATCCACTGATCCCTTTAGCCCCAAGAGCTATACCTAATATAGAAACATACTTGTATAAATATGTTTGATTAATTAATAAACGCAGGTAATAGTCTAACTTGTTGAATCGACTATTCTTTCCCAGCGACACCGTCTCCGCCCACTCTCTACAGCCTCGTCTCTTCCTGTCAGCAACACAACTCCGCTGGCTCCATCACCTACGGCTGTTTGGCGATGGACTACTCTCCAGATGTCTCCAAACTGACTTGGAAGAAAAATGGGCAGCTGATCGACACTGGATTTAAGAATTATCCATCAGTGAGAAACGCAAAGGGAACTTACACCTTGAGCAGCCAGTTAACCATCACCCAGTCAGAGGGAGAGTGCAGCAAAATCAAGTGTGAGGTTCGACACCGCGACTCAGTCAAGAGCATTGGAATGCAATGTAAGTGTTGTGGAACTTGGGCAAGACAGGAACGCTCTGATTGAACTGTATAAGGCTTTAGTTATAACTGATATGTAGCACTCTGAAAAATTGAATTATGCAAAATCCAGGTAAGTGCCTCCTGACTGAAAAGTTGCTCAGAACCAAAGAACAACAGAAATGTTACTGTGCAGAATGAGGCCATTTAGCCCATCATGTCTGTGCTGGCCAAAAGGGAGAACAAATAAACTAGCCTGACAAAGTAAGCCTATTTTCCAGCCCTTGCTCCGTAGCATTGCAGCTTAAAGCACTTGAGATGCAGACCCAGATGCCTTTTAAGTGACCATGCTCCCTGGTAATTGAGCCCTCGACTTGGGGAATGAATTATTTCTGCCTACGTCCCTTATTATTTTGTGAACCACAATTATGTCACGCCTCAGCCTCCTCTTTTCCTAAAGAGAACAAACCCTGCCTATCCAATCTCGCCTCATGGCGGGAATTTTCAGTCCCTGGCAACATTCTTGTAAACCTCATCTCTCTCCAGAGTCATTACGTTATTCCTGCAACGTGGTGACCAGAACTGTACAGCAAACTCCAAACGTGGCCAAACTCGGTTTTAAGCAGCTCCATCATTGTATCACTGTTTTTGCATTCAATATCTCACATAACAGAGGAACTAATCCGATATGCTTTCTTGATCAACTTTTCCAGCTGCCCTACCATCTACCAGGACCTGTGGACGTGCTCTCTAAGGTCTTGCATTTCCTCAATCCCTCTTAACATTCCAGTTTATTGCCTTGCTTTGTTTTCCCTCCCCAAATGCATTGTATGGCACTTTTGACGGTTGAATTCCATTCGCCATTTCCCTGCCAATTCAACCAAACCATGGATATAATTCTCAAATCGGCAGCTATGGTGCTCAAATAAAAGAACTAATTTTAATTGATGTCAATTGAATCTTCAAGTAACGTCAAAACATGTGTTTGTTAAAGGCGACATCCCCCCAACCGTTATCCGCCCAAGCGTTATCCTCACCGTGAGTTCCAGTGAAGAAATCACAAGCAGAAAATTTGCAACCATCGTCTGTTCAATCATCGATTTCCAGCCAAAGTCAATGACGGTGAAGTGGCTGAAGAATGGACAACTCATGGATTCAGGAATTGTCACCTCTCCCGCCTGTCAAGTGAATGGTAACTTCTCGGCCAGCAGTCGGTTGACAGTCTCCGCTCGGGAATGGTTCAGCAAAGTGGTCTATACCTGCCAGGTCACTCATCAAGGATTCACTCAGAGTCAGAACATCAGCGGATCTCTGGGTAAGAGACTCAAACCGACGATAAAATATATAATTTCGATGTTAATCGAAATTAGGGATCTATTAAAGTTAGTACAAAGATAGAACAACTTCTAATTTACTGTCATGTGGTTTGCTGCATTAGGACAGTGCCCCATTCAGAATTTCATCACAACAGCAATTTTTGTTATTCCTTCATGAGATGTGCATTTATTTCCCATCCCTGAGGGCATTTAAGTGTCAACCACATTGCTGTGGATCTGGAGTCACATGCATGCCAGGCCAGATAAAGACAGCAGATTTACTTTTCTAAAGGGCATTCGTGAACCAGGTGGGCTTTTGCAACAACGGCTTCATGATGATCATTTGACTTTTAATGATAGATTTTTACTAAATTCAAATTTCACCATCTGCAGTGGTGAGATTCGAATCTGTGTCCCCAGAGTCGTGCCCTGGGTTACAAGACCATTGGTAACACCACCATGCCACTGCCTCCCCTTGAAATAGTGTTCCCTTCCATTTTGAAGTAACATAGTAAGCGAGGTGGTCTTGATGTCAGCTTTTTCCTGAGACAGCTGGTAAGATTTGGAGAGACAGTCGGTGT
>NW_027590495.1:0-60000 GCF_964213995.1 Mustelus asterias
AGGGAGAGAGTGAGGGGGGAGGGGGAGAGAGAGAGAGTGAGGGGGGAGGGAGAGAGAGAGAGAGTGAGGCGGAGGGGGAGAGAGTGAGGGGGAGGGGGAGAGAGAGGGAGAGTGAGGGGGAGAGAGAGGGAGGGGGGAGAGAGAGAGTGAGGGGGAGGGAGAGAGAGAGAGATAGTGAGGGGGGAGGGGGAGAGAGGGAGAGTGAGGGGGAGAGAGAGGGAGAGAGGGGGAGGGAGAGAGAGTGAGGGGGAGGGGAGAGAGAGGGAGAGTGAGGGGAACGAGGGAAAGAGAGGGAGAGAGGGAGAGAGGGGGGAGGGGGAGAGAGAGAGTGAGGGGGGAGGGGTAGAGAGAGGGAGAGTGAGGGGAGCAAGGGAGAGAGAGAGAGAGAGTGAGGGGGGGAGAGGGAGAGTGAGGGGGGAGGGGGAGAGAGACGGAGAGTGAGGGGAAAGGGGGAGAGAGAGAGAGTGAGGGGGAGGGAGAGGGGTGAGGGAGAGAGAGGGAGAGAGGGGGGAGGGGGAGAGAGAGAGAGTGAGGTGGGAGGGAGAGAGAGAGAGGGGGGAGGGGGAGAGAGAGAGAGTGAGGTGGGAGGGAGAGAGAGAGGGGGGGGAGGGGAGAGAGGGAGAGTGCGGGGGGCGGGGGAGGGATAGAGAGAGTGAGGGTAGAGGAGAGAGTGAGAGCAACGGGGAAAGGGGGAAGGGAGGGAGGGGGAGGGGGGAGAGAGATGGGGAGGGAGAGAGAGAGAGAGTGAGGGGGAGGGGGAGAGAGGGAGAGAGATGGGGAGGGAGAGAGAGAGGGAGTGAGGGGGGAGGGGGAGAGAGGGAGAGCGAGGGGGGAGGGAGTGAGCGGGGAGGGGGAGAGAGAGGGAGAGTGATGGGGGAGGGGGGAGAGAGGGAGAGCAACGGGGAAAGGGGGAAGGGAGGGAGGGGGAGTGGCGGAGAGAGATGGGGAGGGAGAGAGAGGAAGGTCAAGGTCCACCAACTTGTCTTAGAGTCATAGCGGTTTACAGCATGGAAACAGGCCCTTCGGCCCAACTTGTCCATGCCGCCCCTTTTTTTTAAACCCCTCAGCTAATCCCAATTGACCTTATTTGGCCCATATCCCTCTATACCCATCGTACCCATGTAACTATCTAAATGCTTTTTAGAACATAAGAAATAGGAGCAGGAGTAGGCCATCTAGCCCCTCGAGCCTGCCCCGCCATTCAATAAGATCATGGCTGATCTGACAGTGATTTAGTTCCACTTACCCGCCCGCTCTCCATTACTCTTAATTCCCTTATTGATCAGAAATCTATAGAACATAGAACATTACAGCACAGTACAGGCCCTTCGGCCCTCGATGTTGCGCCGACCAGTGAAACCAATCTAAAGCCCCTCTAATCTACACTATTCCAATATCATCCATATGTTTATCCAATAACCATTTGAACGCTCTTAATGTTGACGAGTCCACTACTGCTGCAGGCAGGGCATTCCACGCCCTTACTACTCTCTGAGTAAAGAACCTACCTCTAACATCTGTCCTATATCTCTCACCCCTCAATTTAAAGCTATGTCCCCTCGTGTTAGCCATCACCATCCGAGGAAAAAGGCTCTCACCGTCCACCCTATCTAATCCTCTGATTATCTTGTATGCCTCTATTAAGTCACCGCTTAACCTTCTTCTCTCTAACAAAAACAACCTCAAGCCCCTCAGCCTTTCCTCATACGATTTTCCCACCATACCAGGCAACATCCTGGTAAATCTCCTCTGCACCCTTTCCAACGCTTCCACATCTTTCCTATAATACGGCGACCAGAACTGTACGCAATACTCCAAATGCGGCCGCACCAGAGTTTTGTACAGTTGCAGCATGACCTCCTGGCTCCGAAACTCAATCCCTCTACCAATAAAAGCTAACACACCGTACGCCTTCTTAACAACCCTATCAACCTGGGTGCCAACTTTCAGGGATCTATGCTCATGGACCCCCAGATCCCTCTGTTCATCCACACTACCAAGTATCTTACCATTAGCCCAGTACTCTGTATTCCTGTTACTCCTTCCAAAGTGAATCACCTCTCACTTTTCCGCATTAAACTCCATTTGCCACCTCTCAGCCCAGCTCTGCAACTTATCTATGTTCCATGTACCAATGACTTAAACCTGTGACTACCTGTGACTTAAACATATTTAACGACGTAACCTCCACTGCTTCAATGGGCAGAGAATTCCAGAGATTCACTACCCTCTGAGAAGAAGTTCCTCCTCAACTCTGTTCTAAACTGACTCCCCCTTATCTTGAGGCTGTGTCCTCTAGTTCTTGTTTCCTTTCTAAGTGGAAAGAATCTCTCTGCTTCTACCCTGTCTAGCCCCTTCATTATCTTATATGTCTCTATAAGATCTCCCCTCAGCCTTCTAAACTCCAACGAGTACAGGCCCAATCTACTCAATCTCTCCTCATAAGCTCACCCCCTCATCTCCGGTATCAACCTGGTGAACCTTCTCTGTACTCCCTCCAAGGCCAATATATCCTTCCGCAAATAAGGGGACCAAAATTGCACAGAGTACTCTAAAATTTTTAAAAGACAAAATTGTACCTGCCTCTACGACTACCTCTGGCAGCTTGTTCCAGACACTCACCACCCTGTGTTTTGAAGTTGTGTATTGAGTTTGAGACATTTGCAGCTTTCAGACCATCCACAATGCCCAGTGCAGTTTCAGGCTGGCTCTCCCGGGTACAGGAAAGGCAGCACGGTAGCACAGTGGTTAGCACTGCTGCTTCACAGCTCCAGAGACCTGGGTTTGATTCCCGGCTTGGGTCACTGTCTGTGTGGAGTTTGCACATTCTCCTCGTGTCTGCGTGGGTTTCCTCCCACAGTCCAAAGATGTGCGGGTGAGGTTGATTGGCCATGATAAAATTGCCCCTTAGTGTCCTGAGATGTGTAGGTTAGAGGGATTAGTGGTTAAATATGTAGGGATATGGTGCTGGGGCCTGGGTGGGATTGTGGTCGGTGCAGACTCGATGGGCCGAATGGCCTCTTTCTGCACTGTAGGGTTTCTATGATTTTAAAGGGGCCACACACTGCTTTCCATTCTGGAATTTTACAATGTTTTTTACAAACAGCGACTTCGCAACTCCTCCCCCTCATCAGGAAAAGATGGATTCATTTTAAAAAAAAACTCACAATAAAGCATTGTGCGATAACATTCCACAGTCCGCAAAGAAAATTACAGCACAGGAACAGGCCCTTCGGCCCTCCAAGCCTGCACCGACCATGCTGCCCAACTGAACTAAAACCCCCGACCCTTCCAGGCACCATACCCCTCTATTCCCATCCCCAGAGGCCCCTTAAATCTCACTATCGTATCCGCCTCCACTACCTCCCCTGGCAGCGAGTTCCAGGCACCCACCACTCTCTGTGTAAAAAACTTGCCGCGTACATCTCCTTTAAACCTTGCCCCTCGCACCTTAAATCTATGCCCCCTAGTAATTGACTCTTCCACCCTGGGAAAAAACTTCTGACTATCCACTCTGTCCATGCCCCTCATAATCTTGTAGACTTCTATCAGTTCTCCCCTCAACCTCCGTCGCTCCAGTGAGAACAAACCAAGTTTCTCCAACCTCGCCTCATAGCTAATGCCCTCCATACCAGGCAACATCCTGGTAACATGTACAATCTGTAAATTAAATACTTGTAACATGAGACTCCAATGAAATAATCTGATGTTCTTGTCCTTAAATCTTTCCAGTAATGTCAAAGGATTGTGATTGGTATACACAATCGTCTCTGATATATTGTTCGTAATGTAAATATTAAAATGTTGTGAGGCCGTTACTAAACTCAACAACTCTTTTCAAAAGTGGAATATTTTGTCTGGTAGACATTGAGTTTTTCTGAAAATTTACCGATTGGCCTTTCAATTCCACAATCATCCTCCTGTAACAACACAGCTCCAACACCGACATCCCTGACCCAACACAGCTCCAACACGGACATCACAGACCCAACACAGCTCCAACTCTGACATCACACACCCAACACAGCTCCAACTCCGACATCACAGACCCAACACAGCTCCAACTCCGACATCACAGACACAACACAGCTCCAACTCCGACATCACAGACCCAACACAGCTCCAACTCCGACATCACAGACCCAACACAGCTCCAACTCCGACATCACAGACCCAACACAGCTCCAACACCGACATCACAGACCCAACACAGCTCCAACACCGACATCACAGACCCAACACAGCACCAACACGGACATCACAGACCCAACACAGCTCCAACTCTGACATCACACACCCAACACAGCTCCAACTCCGACATCACAGACCCAACACAGCTCCAACTCCGACATCACAGACACAACACAGCTCCAACTCCGACATCACAGACCCAACACAGCTCCAACTCCGACATCACAGACCCAACACAGCTCCAACTCCGACATCACAGACCCAACACAGCTCCAACACCGACATCACAGACCCAACACAGCTCCAACACCGACATCACAGACCCAACACAGCACCAACACCGACATCACTGGCCCAACACAGCACCAACACCGACATCACTGGCCCAACACAGCTCCAACACCGACATCACTGACCCAACACAGCTCCAACACCGACATCACTGACCCAACACAGCTCCAACACCGACATCACTGACCCAACACAGCTCCAACACCGACATCACTGACCCAACACAGCTCCAACACCGACATCACTGACCCAACACAGCTCCAACACCGACATCACTGACCCGACACAGCTCCAACTCCGACATCACTGACCCAACACCGACATCACAGACCCAACACAGCTCCAACACCGTTATCGCTGACCCAACACAGCGCCAACACCGACATCACTGACCCAACACAGCTCCAACACCGACATCACTGACCCAACACCGACATCACTGACCCAACACAGCTCCAACACCGTTATCGCTGACCCAACACAGCTCCAACACCGACATCACTGACCCAACACAGCTCCAACACCGACATCACTGACCCAACACCGACATCACAGACCCAACACAGCTCCAACACCGACATCACTGACCCAACACAGCTCCAACACCGACATCACAGACCCAACACAGCTCCAACACCGACATCACTGACCCAACACAGCTCCAACACCGACATCACTGACCCAACACCGACATCACAGACCCAACACAGCTCCAACACCGACATCACTGACCCAACACAGCTCCAACACCGACATCACTGACCCAACACCGACATCACTGACCCAACACAGCTCCAACACCGACATCACTGACCCAACACAGCACCAACACCGACATCACTGACCCAACACAGCTCCAACTCCGACATCACTGACCCAACACAGCACCAACTCCGACATCACTGACCCAACACAGGTCCAACACCGACATCACTGGCCCAACACAGCTCCAACACCGACATCACTGACCCAACACAGCACCAACACCGACATCACTGACCCAATACAGCTCCAACACCGACATCACTGACCCAACACAGCTCCAACACCGACATCACTGACCCAACACAGCTCCAACACCGACATCACTGACCCAACACAGCACCAACACCGACATCACTGGCCCAACACAGCTCCAACACCGACATCACTGACCCAACACAGCTCCAACTCCGACATCACTGGCCCAACACAGCTCCAACACCGACATCACTGGCCCAACACAGCTCCAACACCGACATCACTGACCCAACACAGCACCAACACCGACATCACTGACCCAACACAGCTCCAACACCGACATCACTGACCCAACACAGCTCCAACACCGACATCACTGACCCAACACAGCTCCAACACCGACATCACTGACCCAACACAGCTCCAACACCGACATCACTGACCCAACACAGCTCCAACACCGACATCACTGACCCAACACAGCTCCAACACCGACATCACTGACCCAACACAGCTCCAACACCGACATCACTTTCCCAACACAGCTCCAACACCGACATCACTGACCCAACACAGCTCCAACACCGACATCACTGACCCAACACAGCTCCAACACCGACATCACTGACCCAACACAGCTCCAACACCGACATCACTGACCCAACACAGCTCCAACACCGACATCCCTGACCCAACACAGCTCCAACACCGACATCACTGACCCAACAGAGCTCCAACACCGACATCACTGACCCAACACAGCTCCAACTCTGTCATCACTGACCCAACACAGCTCCAACACCGACATCACTGACCCAACACAGCTCCAACACCGACATCACTGACCCAACACCGACATCACTGACCCAACACAGCTCCAACACCGACATCACTGACCCAACACCGACATCACAGACCCAACACAGCTCCAACACCGACATCACTGACCCAACACAGCTCCAACACCGACATCACTGACCCAACACCGACATCACTGACCCAACACAGCTCCAACACCGACATCACTGACCCAACACAGCTCCAACACCGACATCACTGACCCAACACCGACATCACTGACCCAACACAGCACCAACACCGACATCACTGACCCAACACAGCTACAACACCGACATCACTGACCCAACACAGCTCCAGCTCTGTCATCACTGACCAAACACAGCTCCAACACCGACATCACTGACCCAACACAGCTCCAACTCTGACATCACTGACCCAACACAGCTCCAACACCGACATCACTGACCCAACACAGCTCCAACACCGACATCACTGACCCAACACAGCTCCAACTCTGTCATCACTGACCCAACACAGCTCCAACACCGACATCACTGACCCAACACAGCTCCAACACCGACATCACTGGCCCAACACAGCTCCAACACCGACATCACTGACCCAACACAGCTCCAACACCGACATCACTGACCCAACACAGCTCCAACACCGACATCACTGACCCAACACAGCTCCAACACCGACATCACTGACCCAACACAGCTCCAACACCGACATCACTGACCCAACACAGCTCCAACACCGACATCACTGACCCAACACAGCACCAACACCGACATCACTGGCCCAACACAGCTCCAACACCAACATCACTGACCCAACACAGCTCCAACTCCGACATCACTGGCCCAACACAGCTCCAACACCGACATCACTGGCCCAACACAGCTCCAACACCGACATCACTGACCCAACACAGCACCAACACCGACATCACTGACCCAACACAGCTCCAACACCGACATCCTCCTATAACAACACAGCTCCAACACCGACATCACTGACCCAACACAGCTCCAACACCGAGATCGCTGACCCAACACAGCTCCAACACCGACATCACTGACCCAACACAGCTCCAACACCGACATCACTGACCCAACACCGACATCACTGACCCAACACAGCTCCAACACCGACATCACTGACCCAACTCCGACATCACTGACCCAACACAGCTCCAACACCGACATCACTGACCCAACACAGCTCCAACACCGACATCGCTGACCAACACAGCACCAACACCGACATCACTGACCCAACACAGCTCCAACACCGACATCACTGACCCAACACAGCTCCAACACCGACATCACTGACCCAACACAGCTCCAACACCGACATCACTGACCCAACACAGCTCCAACACCGACATCACTGACCCAACACAGCTCCAACACCGACATCACTGACCCAACACAGCTCCAACACCGACATCACTGACCCAACACAGCTCCAACACCGACATCACTGACCCAACACAGCACCAACACCGACATCACTGACCCAACACAGCTCCAACACCGACATCACTGACCCAACACAGCTCCAACACCGACATCACTGACCCAACACAGCACCAACACCGACATCACTGACCCAACACAGCTCCAACACCGACATCACTGACCCAACACAGCTCCAACACCGACATCACTGACCCAACACAGCTCCAACACCGACATCACTGACCCAACACAGCTCCAACACCGACATCACTGACCCAACACAGCTCCAACACCGACATCACTGACCCAACACAGCTCCAACACCGACATCACTGACCCAACACAGCTCCAACACCGACATCACTGACCCAACACAGCTCCAACACCGACATCACTGACCCAACACAGCTCCAACACCGACATCACTGACCCAACACAGCTCCAACACCGACATCACTGACCCAACACAGCTCCAACACCGACATCACTGACCCAACACAGCTCCAACACCGACATCACTGACCCAACACAGCTCCAACACCGACATCACTGACCCAACACAGCTCCAACACCGACATCACTGACCCAACACAGCTCCAACACCGACATCCCTGACCCAACACAGCTCCAACACCGACATCACTGACCCAACACCGACATCACTGACCCAACACAGCTCCAACACCGACATCACTGACCCAACACAGCTCCAACACCGACATCACTGACCCAACACAGCTCCAACTCTGTCATCACTGACCCAACACAGCTCCAACACCGACATCACTGACCCAACACAGCACCAACACCGACATCACTGACCCAACACAGCTCCAACACCGACATCACTGACCCAACACAGCTCCAACACCGACATCACTGACCCAACACCGACATCACTGACCCAACACAGCTCCAACACCGACATCACTGACCCAACACAGCTTCAACACCGACATCACTGACCCAACACAGCTCCAACTCTGTCATCACTGACCCAACACAGCTCCAACACCGACATCACTGACCCAACACAGCACCAACACCGACATCACTGACCCAACACAGCTCCAACACCGACATCACTGACCCAACACAGCACCAACACCGACATCACTGACCCAACACAGCTCCAACACCGACATCACTGACCCAACACAGCTCCAACACCGACATCACTGACCCAACACAGCTCCAACACCGACATCACTGACCCAACACAGCTACAACACCGACATCACTGACCCAACACAGCTCCAACTCTGTCATCACTGACCCAACACAGCTCCAACACCGACATCACTGACCCAACACAGCTCCAACTCTGACATCACTGACCCAACACAGCTCCAACACCGACATCACTGACCCAACACAGCTCCAACACCGACATCACTGACCCAACACAGCTCCAACACCGACATCACTGACCCAACACAGCTCCAACACCGACATCACTGACCCAACACAGCTCCAACACCGACATCACTGGCCCAACACAGCTCCAACACCGACATCACTGACCCAACACAGCTCCAACACCGACATCACTGACCCAACACAGCTCCAACACCGACATCACTGACCCAACACAGCTCCAACACCGACATCACTGACCCAACACCGACATCACTGACCCAACACAGCTCCAACACCGACATCACTGACCCAACACAGCTCCAACTCCGACATCACTGACCCAACACAGCTCCAACACCGACATCACTGACCCAACACAGCTCCAACACCGACATCACTGACCCAACACAGCTCCAACACCGACATCACTGGCCTCGATGGTGACTCTGAAGGGTTTCAGGAATTCTGGCGTGGCTAAAATGGGTGCGGTGGTTGACGCTCCTCTCAAATTCTCAAATACCTCCTGGCATTGTTCTGTCCACCAAAATTTTGTGTCTTTTTTAACAAATCCGTCACAGTGCCACTGCGCAACTAAAGTTTGGTCCGAATTTCCTGTAGAATCTGCTCAATCCCAGAAATCGTAGCACTTCCTTCTTCGAGGATGGTCTTGGAAATTCCTCGATGACCTTGTTCTTGATGTTTTTTGATGTGAGTGGAATCGCCTGACGTCGGTGGTGGTGGAGGCAAACTCGTTGGGGTCTTTTAAGAGACTTCTGGATGAGTACATGGGATTTAATGGGATTGAGGGCTATAGATAGGCCTAGAGGTAGGGATATGATCAGCGCAACTTGTGGGCCGAAGGGCCTGTTTGTGCTGTGGCTTTCTATGTTCTATGTTCTATGTCGTCCGTCCGTATCCGATGTCTGAAGATTGTCACTCCCGTCTTTGCAAATTCTGTTTTTGCCAAGCTTTGTTTTTGCCTTCCGTAGTCTCTGGAAGAGCTGTGCCAAATGCTCCATGTGATCTTTCCAGGAATGGCTGAAGATCACTAAGTCACCTTGACAGCACAATTAGCCAATCCTACAACAACTCTGTTCATAAGCCTTTGAAAAGCAGCTGGGGCGTTTTCCATCCCAAAGGGCATTACTTTAAATTGATTCAGCCCATTTGGAGTTACAGAGACAGAAACTTTTTTTGCTCTCTCTGACACAGGTACTTGCCAGTAACCGCGAAGTAAGTCCAATTTTGTGATGCAAGTAGCTTGTCTGACTTTTTCCACACAATCCTCCAGCCTTGGAATTGGGTATTAATCAGATTTAGCTGCTGCATTGACCTTCCGAAAACCTACGCAGAATCGTTGAGTACCGTCAGGTTTGGGAACCAACACAATCGTGAACTCCACTCGCTTTGACTTGGCTCCATGATGTTGTCTTGTAGCATCACTTCCACTTCCTGCTGAATCTCTGCTGCTCTGAGAGGATTGAGCTGATAGGGGTGTTGTTTTATTGGAACAGCATTCCCTACGTCAACCTCATGTACTATATCATTAGTCCTCCCCATTCTATTTCTACACAGGTCCTCATAGCACTGTAACAAGTCTTTCAATTCAGTTCTCTGTTCCTGGGACATGTAGCTCATTACCCTATTCCATTCCTTCAGGATTTCTTCATTATTCAATTTATTCTGAGGCACATCAAACGCCACATCATTGGGATTTGATTCCTCACTCTGAGTGCAGTAACTAATACCTGTTTCTCCGGTTCCCTTTCCCTGACACAGTACTGTTTCAGCATGTTCACATGACATACCCTATACATATTTTCCCTTTCTGGTATCTTTTCCAGATAATTCACTTGACTTAACTTCTTCTCAATCTGATAGTGACCACTAAACCTGGCTTTGAAGGGATCTCCTACCACCCTTCTCCTGCTATTGGTAATAGCACCAATACTTTATCCCCACGTGCAAACGTACACTTTTTAGATTTCTTATCTGCTTCTTGTTTCACTAGGTGCTGGACCACCTTCAGATGTTGTCTCGCTAATTCACCCACTCGGTTTAACCTTCCGCTCACCTCAGACACATAATCCAACTGTGAGATTTCTGACTTCGGACCTACCAACTTTTCCTTAATTAATTTTAAAACCCCTCTTACTTCGTGTCCGAATATCAACTCAAATGGAGTAAACTGAGTCGATTCATTTGGAGCCTCTCTAATAGTAAATAATATAAAGGAGATACCTTTATCCCAATCAGTTGGGTAATCCTGGCAATAAGCCCTCAACATGGTCTTTAGGGTCTGATGCCACCTTTTTTTTTCCAATGCTCCCTGGGATTCAGGGTGGTACGCACTCATTGTAAAATGTCTGATACCTAAGCTATCCATGACCTCCTTAAATAATTTGGCATAAAATTGGATCCTTGGTCTGACTGAATCTCCCTGGGTAATCCATAACGGGTAATGAAAGCAAGCAACTCCAACATAACCTTATTTATCTTGACATTCCGTAATGGAATTGCCTCGGGAAATCTGGTTAGCAAATACTGGCTCCGACTTTTAGTTTTAGGGAGGGACCTACACAATTAATTATAACCCGTGTAAACGGTTCTTCGAATGCGGGAATTGGTACCAAAGGCACTGCCTGTGGCTTTCCTACCATCTGACACGTATGACAGGTACAGCAAAATTCAACCACATCTCTATGCAATCCAGGCCAATCTGTATCTTAGCCTGAGTCTCCCTCACTCCTACATGACCTCCTACAGGTAATCCGTGTGCTACCCACAATATGTATTCTCCCAGCAACACAACCTGGTGAACTTCCGCTCATTTTCAATTGATGCACTAATATGTATTCATCTGCCATCTCTGCAGCTCTTGTTGCTGTTTTAACTTTCTGTTCCTCAACATGAGTTCTTATCACTTCTGGAAGTGAGTTTTTAAATTCCTGCAGAAGAATAATATCTCTAAGAGCCTCATGTGTTTTTCCTATCTTTAACGCTCTCACCCATCTATTGAAGTTGCTCTGTTTAATTCTTTCAAACTCGATATATGTCTGACCTGGTTCCTTCCTTACATTCCTGAACCGTTGTCTACCTGCTTCTGGTTCCAATTCATAAGCGCTCAAAACAGCCTTCTTTACTTCTTCATACTTTCCTGACACCTCCTCTGATAGCACTGCAAATATCTCAGTAGCCCTACCTACCAACTTGGTCTGAATTAACATTACCCACACCTCCTCTGGCCAGTTCATATGTGTAGCCAATTTCTCAAAGGAAATGAAAAAGGCTTCTGAGTCTTTTTCATCAAATTTTGGTAATGTATATATCACTACCAGGTGGTTGGCTACACTGAGCTTTCCCATCATCGTGTTATTCTCATACTTTCAATTCTGTCATTTAAAGTCTTTTTTCTTCAAATTCCAACTTCACCTTTTCCAACTCAAACAATCTTTCCCTTTCCCGGTCTTCTCTTAGGGCCTTCCTCTCTCTTTCCTCTCTCTGTTTTTCTAAATCCAGCCTTTTGATTTCACTTCCTAATTCCAATCGTCTCATTTACAATTTAATTTTTTCTCACTCCGCTGCACTTGAGTGTTTTTCTGATACACCAGAATGCTTGGCTGTTCCAACTTCAGCTTTCCGATTATCCCGAGTTAAACCCAATTTCAGCCTGTTTGTCAATTCTACAAGTGTCGTCTTTTTCTGTCTTTCTAAATTTCTTGACAAATTGTGGAAGCATCTTTGACTCCAGAACCTCTTTAGCAATGTTCAGAGCCATTTCCCCACTTCCGATTTAACCGGCTTGCTGTCAGTTAACAGATTTTCCACTTCTCACTTAAGGTTTATTTAAAGATCTCAGGACTGTTCAAATCCAGATTGATGCCCCCTCTGAGAACTAATACCTAACCACTCAGGAGTACCTTGCCTCATAATCGGTATAAGTGAGCGTGAAGTGGTACGATCCCGCTCTTCAGCAACTTTTAGTGGTTAAATCAAAATAACTCCCTGATACACTATAAAATCAACAAATCATTTATTTATCTAACTGTGAACAAGTTAAGTAAACTATTAGCAAACAGAATAAAACACAATTCTAATGGAATGCTGTTTAGATAAATAAATTCCCATTTTTAACAAAAAATTGAATTTTAGTCAATCTCTAAATTACAACCAGGTTTTATCTTCTGGAATCTTCTGTCTTCTTTCTTCTGTCTGGAACCTCTGTCTGCTTTTGCTATCTTCACTATCGAGATAGACTTTCTTTTAAGACATAAATGCAGCTGTGAGAGGAAGTCTCTCTCTCTGAGAGCTGAACTAAGCTGTCATTGGGCAAGTGGCTGCTGCTCTACCGTTTGTCTCCCCGTCTCTTATGCCCCTGATGACATCTCAATATTTCCCACAGTAGGATTGGTTCTCAGGTCACCAAAACATCCATTTCAAATTTGATAGGTTGCTGGGCACAATTGGGCAAAATTCAAACATTCAAATGCCCAAAGCCTGTTACCACGGCAACCCTGCTGTTTGGCCTTTGATACGATGTTTCAGTTTGTGTACTCCATGTACACCTGCATTTTTAAAAACTCTAATTACAGAAAAAAACAACAATTTTTCAACAGACAGTTTTACACCAATTTCACAACAGGGGGTTTTGGGTGTGGGGGTGGGTGGGGGTGGGTGGGGGTGTGGGTGGGGATAAGTGTGTGGGTGGGGGGGGGGGTGCGGGTGGGGGTGGGGAGGATTGGGGAGGGTACGCAGTATTGTGGAGTTGGTGTTTATAAAATTGACCGTGAAAAAAAGCTGCAAGAACCCAAAGATCAAACGGACAGATTTGCAGTGGTGTTGCCAAGGCAACAGGTTGTTTTAGCCAATCAATTTGAATTAGTTCAGTTTAGTTTAGTTTATTTATTAGTGTCACAAGTAAGGCTTAGATTAACACTGCAATGAAGTTACTGTGAAATACCCCGAGTCACCACACTCCGGCATTTGTTCGGGCAGAACGTGCAAATTCTACACAGACATCCATCCAAGCCGGGAATCGAACCCCGGTCCCTGGTGCTGTGAGGCTGCCGTGTTGACCACTGTGCCACCGTGCCACCCACTTAACTACCGGTGACCTATTAGATTTGAAATTGATGTTTCGGCAACCTGAGAACCAATTGTGTTGTGGGAAATATTGATGTGTCATCAGGGGGATAAGAGATGGGGGTCAGTGAGAGAAATGGGGAAAGTACCTGGTCTCTCAGAGAGAGAGAGAGAGACAGAGAGAGAGAGACAGAGAGAGAGAGAGAGAGAGAGACAGAGAGAGAGAGACAGAGAGAGAGAGAGAGAGACAGAGAGAGAGAGAGAGACAGAGAGAGACAGAGAGAGACAGAGACAGAGAGAGAGAGAGACAGAGAGAGAGAGAGAGACAGAGAGAGAGAGAGAGACAGAGAGAGAGAGACAGAGAGAGAGAGACAGAGAGAGAGAGAGACAGAGAGAGAGAGAGACAGAGAGACAGAGAGAGAGAGACAGAGAGAGAGAGACAGAGAGAGAGAGAGACAGAGAGAGAGAGAGACAGAGAGAGAGAGACAGAGAGAGAGACAGAGAGAGAGAGAGAGAGAGACAGAGAGAGAGAGAGACAGAGAGAGAGAGACAGAGACAGAGAGAGAGACAGAGAGAGAGAGACAGAGAGAGAGAGACAGAGAGAGAGAGAGACAGAGAGAGAGAGAGACAGAGAGACAGAGAGAGAGAGAGACAGAGAGAGAGAGAGACAGAGAGAGAGAGAGAGAGAGACAGAGAGAGAGAGAGAGAGACAGAGACAGAGAGAGAGACAGAGAGAGAGAGAGAGAGACAGAGAGAGAGAGACAGAGAGAGAGAGAGAGACAGAGAGAGAGAGAGAGACAGAGAGAGAGAGAGAGAGACAGAGACAGAGAGAGAGAGAGAGAGAGACAGAGACAGAGAGAGAGAGAGAGAGAGACAGAGACAGAGAGAGAGACAGAGAGAGAGAGAGAGAGACAGAGAGAGAGAGACAGAGAGAGAGAGAGAGACAGAGAGAGAGAGAGAGACAGAGAGAGAGAGAGAGAGACAGAGACAGAGAGAGAGAGAGAGAGAGACAGAGACAGAGAGAGAGAGAGAGAGAGACTGGCTCTCACAGCTGCACTGATGTCTTCAAAGAAAGTCTATCTCGATAGTGAAGATAGCAAAGAAGGCAGAGGTTCCAGACAGAAGATTCTGGAAGATGAAACCTGGTGATAATTTTGAGAGTGACTAAAAATTCTATTTTTTTGTTATTAAGTGAGAATTGTAATTATCTAAACAGCATTCCATTAGAATAGTGTTTTATTCGGTTTGTTAATAGTTTAGTTAACCTGTTTACTGTTAGTTGGAAGAATAAAGTGTTGCTAAAGTGCAAAGGGACTTGGGAGTCCTAGTCCAGGATTCTCTAAAGGTAAACTTGCAGGTTGAGTCCGTAATTAAGAAAGCAAATGTAATGTTGTCATTTATCTCAAGAGGCTTGGAATACAAAAGCAGGGATGTACTTCTGAGGCTTTATAAAGCACTGGTTAGGCCCCATTTGGAGTACTGTGAGCAATTTTGGGCCCCACACCTCAGGAAGGACATACTAGCACTGGAGCGGGTCCAGCGGAGATTCACACGGATGATCCCAGGAATGGTAGGCCTGACATACGATGAACGTCTGAGGATCGTGGGATTATATTCATTGGAGTTTAGGAGGTTGAGGGGAGATCTGATAGAAACTTACAAGATAATGAACGGCTTAGATAGGATGGACGTAGGGAAGTTGTTTCCATTAACAGGGGAGACTAGGACGCGGGGGCACAGCCTTAGAATAAAAGGGAGTCACTTTAGAACAGAGATGAGGAGAAATTTCTTCAGCCAGAGAGTGGTGGGTCTGTGGAATTCATTGCCACAGAGGGCTGTGGAGGCCGAGACGTTGAGCGTCTTCAAGACAGAAATTGATAAATTCTTGATTTCTCGAGGAATTAAGGGCTATGGGGAGAGAGCGGGTAAATGGAGTTGAAATCAACCATGATTGAATGGTGGAGTGGACTCGATGGGCCGAATGGCCTTACTTCCGCTCCTATGTCTTATGGTCTTATGGTCTTACTTGTTGATTTTACAGAGTCCCAGGTAGTAATTTTGACTTGATCACTAAAAGCTGGTGAAGGGCAGATAAATCCCCCTTCTCTCACACACTTTAACAGATTATGAAGGGAGATACTTCTCTTTGAGTGGTTGAGTGTTCGTTCTCAGAGAGGAGATCAACCTCTCCTTCGTAACAGGGGTGCGGGGGTTTTGGGGTGCGGGGGTTTTGGGGTGCGGGGGTTTGGGGGTGCGGGGGTTTGGGGGTGTGGGGGTTTTGGGGTGCGGGGGTTTTGGGGTGCGGGGGTTTGGGGGTGCGGGTGTTTGGGGGTGTGGGGGTTTTGGGGTGCGGGGGTTTTGGGGTGCGGGGGTTTTGGGGTGCGGGGGTTTTGGGGTGCGGGGGTTTGGGGGTGCGGGGGTTTGGGGGTGTGGGGGTTTTGGGGGTTTCGGGGTGCGGGGGTTTGGGGTGTGGGGGTTTCGGGGTGTGGGGGTTTGGGGGTGCGGGGGTTTGGGGGTGCGGGGGTTTGGGGGTGCGGGGGTGTGGGGGTTTTGGGGGTTTGGGGGTGCGGGGGTTTGGGGTGTGGGGGTTTCGGGGTGTGGGGGTTTTGGGGGTTTGGGGGTGCGGGGGTTTGGGGGTGTGGGGGTTTTGGGGGTTTCGGGGTGCGGGGGTTTGGGGTGTGGGGGTTTCGGGGTGTGGGGGTGCGGGGTTTTGGGGGTGCGGGGGTTTGGGGGTGCGGGGGTTTGGGGGTGTGGGGGTTTTGGGGGTTTCGGGGTGCGGGGGTTTGGGGTGTGGGGGTTTCGGGGTGCGGGGGTTTGGGGTGTGGGGGTTTCGGGGTGTGGGGGTTTGGGGGTGCGGGGGTTTGGGGGTGCGGGGGTTTCGGGGTGCGGGAGTTTCAGGTTGTGGGGGTTTGGGGGTGTGGGGGTTTGGGTGTGTGGGGGTTTTGGGGGTTTCGGGGTGCGGGGGTTTGGGGTGTGGGGATTTCGGGGTGTGGGGGTTTGGGGGTGCGGGGGTTTGGGGGTTTCGGGGTGCGGGAGTTTCAGGTTGTGGGGGTTTCGGGGTGTGGGGGTGCGGGGGTTTTGGGGTGTGGGATTTCGGGGTGCAGGGGTTTGGGGTGCGGGGGTTTGGGGGTGCGAGGGTTTGGGGTGTGGGGGTTTCGGGGTGTGGGGGTTTGGGGGTGCGGGGGTTTGGGGTGCGGGGGTTTGGGGTGTGGGGGTTTCGGGGTGTGGGGGTTTGGGGGTGCGGGGGTTTGGGGTGCGGGGGTTTGGGGTGTGGGGGTTTCGGGGTGTGGGGGTTTGGGGGTGCGGGGGTTTGGGGTGTGGGGGTTTCGGGGTGTGGGGGTTTGGGGGTGCGGGGGTTTGGGGGTGCGGGGGTTTCGGGGTGCGGGAGTTTCAGGTTGTGGGGGTTTGGGGGTGTGGGGGTTTGGGGGTGTGGGGGTTTTGGGGGTTTCGGGGTGCGGGGGTTTGGGGGTGCGGGGGTTTGGGGGTGTGGGGGTTTTGGGGGTTTCGGGGTGCGGGGGTTTGGGGGTGTGGGGGTTTCGGGGTGTGGGGGTTTGGGGGTGCGGGGGTTTGGGGGTGCGGGGGTTTGGGGTGTGGGGGTTTCGGGTTGTGGGGGTTTGGGGGTGCGGGGGTTTGGGGGTGCGGGGGTTTCGGGGTGCGGGAGTTTCAGGTTGTGGGGGTTTGGGGGTGTGGGGGTTTGTGGGTGTGGGGGTTTTGGGGGTTTCGGGGTGCGGGGGTTTGGGGTGTGGGGGTTTCGGGGTGTGGGGGTTTGGGGGTGCGGGGGTGCGGGGGTTTCGGGGTGCGGGAGTTTCAGGTTGTGGGGGTTTCGGGGTGTGGGGGTTTGGGGGTGCGGGGGTTTGGGGGTGCGGGGGTTTTGGGGTGTGGGGTTTCGGGGTGCAGGGGTTTCGGGGTGCGGGGGTGACAGAGCGGGTGATGTAGGGGGTGGAGTGTTGGACACTGTGTTACTGCACACTCTATCTGTATCTCTGAGCTGTTGAGTGGCACTGAGAAAGATGCGATAACTTCTCCCATCTTGGATAATCTGACTGCCCCCTTCACGAGGGAAGTGCCCGTCTCAGACTCCGAGACCCCCTGTACCCACCTGTGGAACAGAAAAGTGAGGGCCACAAAGATGATCAGAACCAAAATCAGGAAGGAGACGGAAAGGATCTTGCTGAGTTTTCCAGATGATACTATTGGAGGAAAAAAATATCAGTGAAAGAAAATTCATTTAATATCAGCCAGAAAAGATCAGCTTCTGTCACTGGACAGACACTGTTTAATAATCAGCCGTGTAAACTCGACAACAGCCTCTTTCAAGCCATTCCCAAACTCTCAAAGACATTCCCATTAGCCGTGCAGAATGAAGTCCAGCAGCATCACTGAACCTGGATCAGGCCATTCAGCCCCACCAGTCTGTGCTAGTGTTTACCCTCCACGCCAAATCATTCCAGTCACATTCACCCACCCTCTACCCAAACCCTCATCATCATTTCCTCCAATCACCTCTCCAATTCAACCCTGAATATTCTTGCCATTTCTGACTAAATCATTAACACAGGAAGTGAGTTCCGCACTTTCACAATTAAGAACAAAGAACAATACAGCACAGGAACAGGCCCTTCTGCCCTCCAAGCCCGTGCCGCTCCCTGGTCCAACTAGACCATTCTTTTGTATCCCTCCATTCCCACTCTGTTCATATGGCTATCTAGATAAGTCTTAAACGTTCACAGTGTGTCCGCCTCCACCGCCTTGCCCGGCAGCGCATTCCAGGCCCCCACCACCCTCTGTGTAAAATACGTCCTTCTGATATCTGTGTTAAACCTCCCCCCCTTCACCTTGAACCTATGACCCCTCGTGAACGTCACCACCGACCTGGGGAAAAGCTTCCCATCGTTCACCCTATCTATGCCTTTCATAATTTTATACACCTCTATTAGGTCACCCCTCATCCTCCATCTTTCCAGGGAGAACAACCCCAGTTTACCCAATCTCTCCTCATAACTAAGCACCTCCATACCAGGCAACATCCTGGTAAACCTCCTCTGTACTCTCTCTAAAGCCTCACGTCCTTCTGGTAGTGTGGCGACCAGAACTGGGCGCAGTATTCCAAATGCGGCCGAACCAACGTTCTATACATCTGCAACATCAGACCCCAACTTTTATACTCTATGCCCCGTCCTATAAAGGCAAGCATGCCATATGCCGCCTTCACCACCTTCTCCACCTGTGACGTCACCTTCAAGGATCTGTGGACTTGCACACCCAGGTCCCTCTGCGTATCTACACCCTTTATGGTTCTGCCATTTATCGTATAGCTCCTCCCTACATTATTTCTACCAAAATGCATCACTTCGCATTTATCAGGATTGAACTCCATCTGCCATTTCTTTGCCCAAATTTCCAGCCTATCTATGTCCTTCTGTAGTTTCTGACAATGCTCCTCACTATCTGCAAGTCCTGCCAATTTTGTGTCGTCCGCAAACTTATTGATCACCCCAGTTACACCTTCTTCCAGATTGTTTATATAAATCACAAACAGCAGAGGTCCCAATACAGAGCCCTGCGGAACACCACTCGTCACAGGCCTCCAGCTGGAAAAAGACCCTTCCACTACCACCCTCTGTCATCTGTGACCAAGCCAGTTCTCCACCCATCTAGCCACCTCCCCCTTTATCCCATGATATCCAACCTTTTTCACCAGCCGACCATGAGGGATTTGTCAAACGCTTTACTAAAGTCCATATAGACGACATCCACGGCCCTTCCCTCATCAACCATTCTGGTCACTTCTTCAAAAAACTCCACCAGGTTAGTGAGGCATGACCTCCCTCTCACAAAACCATGCTGACTATCGTTAATGAGTTTATTCCTTTCTAAATGCGCATACATCCTATCTCTGAGAATCCTCTCCAACAACTTCCCCACCACGGACGTCAAGCTCACCAGCCTATAATTACCCGGGTTATCCTTCCTACCCTTCTTAAATAACGGGACCACATTAGCTATCCTCCAATCCTCTGGGACCTCACCTGCGTCCAGTGACGAGACAAAGATTTCCATCAGAGGCCCAGCGATTTCATCTCTCGTCTCCCTGAGTAGCCTTGGATAGATTCCGTCATGCCCTGGGGATTTGTCAGTCTTTATATTCTCTCACAAACCTAACACTTCCTCCCTTGTAATGGAGATTTTCTCCAACGGTTCAACACTCCCCTCCGAGTCACTCCCAGTCAACACATCCCTCTCCTTTGTGAATACCGATGCAAAGTATTCATTTAGGATCTCCCCTACTTCTTTGGGCTCTAAGCATAATTCCCCACTTTTGTCCCTGAGAGGTCCGATTTTTTCCCTGACAACCCTTTTGTTCCGAACGTATGAATAAAATGCCTTGGGATTCTCCTTAATCCTGTCTGCCAAGGACATTTCGTGACCCCTTTTTGCCCTTCTAATTCCCCGTTTGAGTTCCTCCCTACTTTCTTTGTACTCCTCCAGAGCTCCCTCCGTTTTTAGCTGCCTGGACCTAACATACGCCTCTCTTTTCTTTTTGACCAGTCTCTCAATTTCCCTGGTTATCCACGGTTCTCGAATCCTACCCTTCCTATCCTTCTTTTTTACAGGCACATGCCTGTCCTGTAGCCCTAACAACTGTTCCTTAAAAGACTCCCACATGCCAGATGTGGATTTACCCTCAAACAGCCTCTCCCAATCAACAGCTGCCAATTTCTGCCTAATCCCACTAAAGTTAGCCTTCCCCCAATCCAACATCTTACCCTTGGGATACCACTCATCCTTTTCCATCACTATCCTAAAGCTAACAGAATTGTGGTCACTATTTGCCACATGTTCCCCTACCGAAACTTTGACGACCTGACCGGGCTCATTCCCCAGTACGGGGTCCAGTATAGCCCCCTCTCTAGTCGGGCTATCTACATATTGTTCCAAAGAACCCTCCTGTACGCATTTTACAAATTCCTCCCCATTCAGACTCCCAGCCCTACGCGATTGTCTCTGAAGATGTTTCTCATGCTCGCTGTTCCAAATCCCTGCTATTTCAGCTTCTATCTCTGTGTGTTACACACAATTTATTCAAAGAACAAAGAACAGTACAGCACAGGAACAGGCCCTTCGGCCCTCCAAGCCTGTGCTGATCACATTGTCCTATCTAGACCAACCGCCTGTATCCCTCTATTCCCCATCTGTTCATATGTCTATCCAGATGTGGCTAACGTAACTGCTTCAACCACCTCACTTGGCAGTGCATTCCAGGCCCCCACCACCCTGTGTAAAAAACGTCACCCACACATCTCCACTGAACCTTTCCCTCCTTATAAAGAACAAAGAACAAAGAAAATTACAGCACAGAAATAGGCCCTTCGGCCCTCCAAGACTGCACCGACCATGCTGCCCGACCTAACTAAAACCTCCTACCCTTCCGGGGACCTTATCCCTCTATTCCCATCCTATTCATGTAATTGTCAAGACGCCCCTTAAAAGTCACTACCGTATCCGCTTCCACTACCTCCCCCGGCAACGAGTTCCAGGCACCCACTACTCTCTGTATAAAAAATCTACCTCGTACATCTTCTTTAAACCTTGCCCCTCGCACCTTAAACCTGTGCCCCCTAGTAATTGACTCTTCCACTCTAGGAAAAAGCTTCTGACTATCCACTCTGTCCATGCCCCTCATAATCTTGTAGACTTCTATCAGGTCGCCCCTCAACCTCCGTCACTCCAGTGAGAACAAACCAAGTTTCTCCAACCTCTCCTCATAGCGAATGCCCTCCATACCAGGCAACATCCTGGTAAATCTTTTCTGTACCCTCTCCAAAGCCTCCACATCCTTCTGGTAGTGTGGCGACCAGAATTGAACACTATATTCCAAGTGTGGCCGAACGAAGGTTCTATAAAGCTGCAACATGACTTGCCAATTTTTAAACTCAATGCCCCGGCCGATGAAGGCAAGCATGCCGTATGCCTTCTTGACTACCTTCTCCACCTGCATTGCCACTTTCAGTGACCTGTGTACCTGTACACCCAGATCCCTCTGCCTATCAATACTCTTAAGGGTTCTGCCATTTACTGTACATTTCCTATCTGTATTAGACCTTCCAAAATGCATTATCTCACATTTGTCCAGATTAAACTCCATCTGCCATCTCTCCGCCCAAGTCTCCAACTGATCTATATCCTGCTGTATCCTCTGATGGTCCTCATCGCTATCCGCAAATCCACCAACCTTTGTGTCGTCCGCAAACTTACTGATCAATCCAGTTACATTTTCCTCTAAATCATTTATATATATTACAAACAGCAAAGGTCCCAGCACTGATCCCTGAGGAACACCACTTGTCACAGCCCTCCATTCAGAAACGCACCCTTCCACTGCTACCCTCTGTCTTCTTTGATCGAGCCAGTTTTGTATCCACTTTGCCAGCTCACCTCTGATCCCAATGCGACTTCACCTTCTGCACCAGTCTGCCATGAGGGACCTTGTCAAAGGCCTTACTGAAGTCCATGTAGACAACATCCACTGCCCTACCCTCATCAATCATCTTTGTCACTTCCTCGAAAAACTCGATCAAATTCGTGAGACACGACCTCCCCTTCACAAAACCATGTTGCCGCTCACTAATACGTCCACTGATTTCCAAGTGGGAATAAATCCTGTCTCGAAGAATCCTCTCCAATAATTTCCCGACCACTGACCGGCCTGTAATTACCTGGATTATTCTTGCTATCCTTCTTAAACAAAGGAACAACATTGGCTATTCTCCAATCAGAGAACCATAGAACTATGGAACACTACAGCACAGAAACAGGCCTTTTGGCCCTTCTTGTCTGTGCCGAACCATTTTTGTGCCTGGTCCCACTGACCTGCACTTGGACCATATCTCTCCACACCCCTCTCATCCATGAACCTGTCCAAGTTTTTCTTAAATGTTAAAAGTGACCCCGCATTTACCACTTTATCCGGCAACTCATTCCACACTCCCACCACTCTCTGCGTGAAGAAGCCCCCCCTAATATTCCCTTTAAACTTTTCTCCTTTCACCCTTAACCCATGCCCTCTAATTATTTTCTCCCCTCGCCTCAGTGGAAAAAATCCTCTGGGGCCTCCCCTGTAGCCAGTGAGGATACAAAGATTTCTCTCAAGGCCGCAGCAATTTCCTCCCTTGCCTCTCTCAGTATTCTGGGGTATATCCCATCAGGCCCTGGGGACTTGTCTACCTTAATGTTTCTCAAGAACCCCAATACCTCCTTTTTGATCTCAACATGACTCAAACTATCTACACATCCTTTCCCAGACTCATCATCCACCAAGTCATAGAGTCATAGACGTTTCCAGCATGGAAACAGGCCCTTTGGCCCAACTTGTCCATGCCGCCCTTTTTTTTTTAAAACCCCTAAGCTAATCCCAATTGCCCGCATTTGGCCCATATCCCTCTATACCCATCGTACCCATGTAACTATCTAAATTCTTTTTAGAAACATAGAAAAACTACAGCACAAACAGGCCCTTCGGCCCCACAAGTTGTGCCGAACATATCCCTACCTTCTAGACCTACCTATAACCCTCCATCATATTAAGTCCCATGTACTCATCCAGGAGTCTCTTAAAAGACCCTATTGAGTTCGCCTCCACCACCACTGACGGCAGCCGATTCCACTCGCCCACCACCCTCTGTGTGAAAAACTTACCCCTAACATCTCCCCTGTACCTACCCCCCAGCAACTTAAACCTGTGTCTCTCGTAGCAGCCATTTCCACCCTGGGAAAAAGCCTCTGAGAGTCCACCCGATCTATGCCTCTCAACATCTTATACACCTCTATTAGGTCTCCTCTCATCCTTCGTCTCTCCAAGGACAAAAGACTGAGCTCCCTCAGCCTATCCTCATAAGGCATGCCACTCAATCCAGGCAACATCCTTGTAAATCTCCTCTGCACCCTTTCAATCTTTTCCACATCCTTCCTATAGTGAGGCGACCAGAACTGAGCACAGTACTCCAAGTGGGGTCTGACGAGGGTCTTATATAGCTGCATCATTATCCCCGGACTCCTAAACTCAATCCCTCGATTGATGAAGGCCAGCACACCATACACCTTCTTAACCACCTCCTCCACCTGCGGGGCCGATTTCAGAGTCCTATGGACCCGGACCCCAAGGTCCTTCTGATCCTCGACAGTACTAAGAGTCTTTCCCTTTATATTGTACTCCTTCATCCCATTTGACCTACCAAAATGGACCACAACGCATTTATCTGGGTTGAAGTCCATCTGCCACTTCTCCGCCCAGTCTTGCATCCTATCTATGTCCCTCTGTAACTTCTGACATCCCTCCAGACTATCCACAACCCCACCAACCTTTGTGTCATTGGCAAACTTACCAACCCATCCCTCCGCTTCCTCATCCAGGTTATTTATGAAAATGACAAACAGCAAGGATCCCAGAACAGATCCCTGGGGCACACCACTGGTGACCGACCTCCAATTAGAAAAAGACCCATCTATACCCACTCTCTGCCTCCTTTGGGCAAGCCAGTTCTGGATCCACAGGGCAGCAGCCCCTTGGATCCCATGCCCTCTCACTTTTTCTAGAAGCTTTGCATGGGGGACCTTATCGAACGCCTTGCTAAAATTCAAATAAACCACATCTACCGCCTTCCCTTCGTCAATTTTATCTTTTTAAAAGATTAAATTGTACCCGCTTCTACTACTATCTCTGGCAGCTTGTTCCAGACACTCACCACCCTCTGTGTGAAAAAATTGCATCCCTGAACACTTTTGTATCTCTCCCCTCTCACCTTAAACCTATGCCCTTTAGTTTTAGACTCCCCTACCTTTGGGATAAGATATTGACTGTCTACCTGGTCTGTGCCCCTCAATATTTTATAGACCTCTATAAGGTCACCCCTCAGCCTCCTACACTCCAGAGAAAAAAGTCCCAGTCTATCCCGCCTCTCCTTATAACTCAATCCATCAAGTCCCGGTAGCATCCGAGTAAATCTTTTCTGCGCTCTTTCTAGTTTAATAATATCCTTCTCTTTGGTGAATACTGACGCAAAGTACTCATTTAATACCTCGCCCATTTCCTCTGGCTCCACACATAGACTCCCTCCCCTGTCCTTGAGTGGGCCAACCCTCTCCCTGGCTACCCTCTCCCTCTTTATATATGTATAAAAAGCCTTGGAATTTTCCTTAATCCTGCTGGCCAATGCTTTTTCATGATCCCTTTTAGCCCTCCTTACTCCTTGCTTAAGTTTCTTTCTACTTTCCTTGTATTCCACACTTGCTTCGTGTGTTCCCAGCCTCCTAGCTTTGACAAATGCTTTCTTTTTCTCTTTGACTAGGCTCACAATATCTCTCGTTATCCAAGGTTCCCAAAACTTGCCATATCTTGAACTTGTGCCCCTTGTAATTGTCATTTCTGCCCTGGGAAAAAGCTTCCAACTCTTCACCCTATTGATACCCCTCATAATTTTATAAACTTCTATCAGGTCGCCCCTCAGCCTCTGTCTTTCCAGGGAGAACAATCTCAGTTTATTCAATCTCTCCTCATAGCTAATACCCTCCATACCAGGCAACATCCTGGTAAACCTTCTCTGCACTCTCTCTAAAGCCTCCACATCCTTCTGGGACACAGTATTCCAAATGTGGCCGAACCAAGGTTTTATATAACTGTAACATAATTTGCCAACTTTTATACTCGATGCCCCGTCCAATGAAGGCGAGCGTGCTGTATGCTTTCATCACCATCTTTCCACCTGTGCTGCCACCTTTAAGGATCTGTGGACCTGTACTCCCAGATCTCTCTGTGTCTGCGCTCCTGATGGTTCTGCCATTTATTTTATAGCTCCCACCTGAATTGGACGACCAAAATGTATCACTCACATTTATCTGGATTAAATTCCATCTGTCATTTCTCCGCCCAATGTTCCAGCCTATCTGTATCCTGCTGTATTCTCTGACAATCTTCATCACTATCCACAACTCCGCCAATCTTAGCATCATCCACAAACTTGCTAATCAGACCAGCTACGTTTTCTTCCAAGTCGTTTATACATATTACAAACAGCAGAGGTCCCAGCACTGATCCCTGCGGAACACCCCTAGTTACAGACCTCCATTCAGAAAACAGCCTTTCACCGCTACCCTCTGTCTTCTGTGGCCAAGCCAGTTCTGAATCCGTCGAGCTAGTTCACCCCTGATCCTGTGAGATTTAATGTCTGCCAGGAGGGACATTGTCGAATGCTTTCCTAAAGTCCATGTCGATGACATCCAAGGCCCTTCCCTCGTCAATCATTTTTGTCACCTCCTCAAAAAACTCAATTAAATTAGTGAGACATGACCTCCCTCGTACAAAGAACAAAGAAAATTGCTTCTCTGAGTGGAGGCCTGTGACTAGTGGTGTGCCGCAGGGATCGGTGTTGGGTCCATTGTTGTTTGTCATCTATATCAATGATCTGGATGATAATGTGGTCAATTGGATCAGCAAGTTTGCTGATGATACAAAGATTGGAGGTGTAGTGGACAGTGAGGAAGGTTTTCAAAGCTTGCAGAGGGATTTGGACCAAGTAGGAAAATGGGCTGAAAAATGGCAAATGGAATTTAACGCAGACAAGTGTGAGATATTGCACTTTGGAAGGACAAACCAAAGTAGAACATACAGGGTAAATGGTAGGACTCTGAAGAGTGCAGTTGAACAGAGGGATCTGGGAATACAGGTACAGAATTCCCTAAAAGTGACGTCACAGGTGGATAGGGTCGTAAAGAGTGCCTTTGGTACATTGGCCTTTATAAATCGGAGTATCGAGTATAAAAGTTGGAGTGTTATGGTAAGGTTATATAAGGCATTGGTGAGGCCGAATTTGGAGTATTGTGTACAGTTTTGGTCACCTAGTTACAGCAAGGATGTAAATAAGGTTGAAAGAGAAGGTTCACAAGGATGTTGCCGGGACTTGAGAAGCTGAGTTACAGAGAGAGATTGAATAGGTTGGGACTTTATTCCCTGGAGCGTAGAAGATTGAGGGGAGATTTGATAGAGGTGTATAAGATTTTGATGGGTATAGATAGAGTGAATGCGAGCAGGCTTTTTCCGCTGAGGCTAGGGGAGAAAAAAACCAGAGGGCATGGGTTAAGGGTGAAAGGAGAAAAGTTTAAAGGGAATATTAGGGGGGGCTTCTTCACGCAGAGAGTGGTAGGAGCGTGGAATGAGCTGCCGGATAAAGTGGTAAATGCGGGGTCACTTTTAACATTTAAGAAAAACTTGGAGGGGTTCATGGATGAGAGGGGTGTGGAGGGATATGGTCCAAGTGCAGGTCAGTGGGACTAGGCATAAAATGGTTCGGCACAGACAAGAAGGGCCAAAAGGCCTGTTTCTGAGCTGTAATTTTCTATGGTTCTATGGTTCTAGGAACAGGCCTTTCGGCCCTCCAAGCCTGCACCGACCATGCTGCCCGACTGAACTAAAACCCCCTACCCTTCCGGGGACCATATCCCTCTATTCCCATCCTATTCATGTACTTGTCCAGACGTCCCTTAAAAGTGACTACCGTATCCGCTTCCACTACCTCCCCCGGCAACGAGTTCCAGGCACCCACCACCCTCTGTGTAAAAAAAACTTGCCTCGTACATCTCCTTTAAACCTTGCCTCTCACACCTTAAACCTGTGCCCCCTAGTAATTGACTCTTCCACCCTGGGAAAAAGCTTCTGACGATCCACTCTGTCCATGCCCCTCATAATCTTGTAGACTTCTATCAGGTTGCCTCTCAACCTCTGTCGTTCCAGTGAAAACAAACCAAGTTTCTCCAACCTCTCCTCAAAACTAATGCCCTCCGTACCAGGCAGCTTCCTGGTAAATCTTTTCTGTAGCCGCGCCAAAGACTCCACATCCTTCTGGTAGTGTGGCGACCAGAATTGAACACTATATTCCAAGTGCAGCCGAGCGAAGGTTCTTTTTAGCGACAGACCATGCTGTCTGTCGCTAACAAGACATTCAGTTCCAAATGTGCATAGATCCTATTCCTAAGAATCTTCTCCAACAATTTCACTATCATTGACGTCAAGCTCACCGGCCTATAATTACCCAAGGTATCCTTGCAACCCTTCTTAAATAACGGGACAACATTGGCTATCCTCCAATCCTCTGGGTCCTCACCAGTGACCAACGAGGAAACATAGATTTCTGTTGAATATTAATTCAACGATAACAAAGTACAGCACGGCACTGGAACAGATCCTTCCCTCCAAGTCTGTGTTGATCATGATGCCCAAACTAAACTAAAAATAAATCTTCTGCCCTGACTCGGTGCGTATCCCTCTATCCCCTCCCTATTCATTTGGATAGGCTGAGCGAGTGGGCGAGGATCTGGCAGATGGAATATAACGTTAGCAAATGTGAGGTTATCCACTTTGGAAGAAATAATAGTAAATTGGAATATTATTTAAATGGAGAAAAATTACATCGTGCGACTGTGCAGAGGGACCTGGTGGTCCTTGTGCACGAATCGCAAAAACTCAGTCTGCAGGTGCAGCAGGTGATCAAGAAGGCGAATGGAATGTTGGCCTTTATCGCGAGGGGGATAGAATATAAAAGCAGGGAGGTCTTGCTGCAACTGTACAAGGCACTGGTGAGGCCACAACTGGAGTACTGTGTGCAGTTTTGGTCCCCTTATTTGCGAAAGGATATATTGGCCTTGGAGGGAGTGCAGAGAAGGTTCACCAGGTTGATACCGGAGATGAGGGGTGTAGCTTATGAGGAGAGATTAAACAGATTGGGTCTGTACTCGTTGGAGTTTAGAAGGATGAGGGGTGATCTTATAGAGACATATAAGATAATGAAGGGGCTGGATAGGGTAGAGGTGGAGAGATTCTTTCCACTTAGAAGGGAAACCAGAACTAGAGGGCACAGCCTCAAAATAAGGGGGGGCCGGTTCAGAACAGAGTTGAGGGGGAACTTCTTCTCTCAGAGGGTAGTGAATCTCTGGAATTCTCTGCCCATTGAAGTGGTGGAGGCTTCCTCATTGAATATGTTTAAATCACGGGTAGATAGTTTTCTGATCGATAAGGGAATTAGGGGATATGGGGAGCAGGCGGGTAAGTGGAACTGATTCGCTTCAGATCAGCCATGATCTTGTTGAATGGCGGGGCAGGCTCGAAGGGCCAGATGGCCTACTCCTGCTCCTATTTCTTATGTTCTTATGTTCATGTACCCATCCAGATGCCTCTGAAATGTCAAGACGAAGGAGCAGCGCTCCGAAAGCTTATGGTATTTGCTACCAAATAAACCTGTTGGACTTTAACCTGGTGTTGTTAAAACTCTTACTGTGTTTGCCCAAAGGAGGCAGAGAGTGGGTATAGATGGGTCTTTTTCTAAATGGAGGTCGGTCACCAGTGGTGTGCCCCAGGGATCTGTTCTGGGACCCTTGCTGTTTGTCATTTTCATAAATGACCTGGATGAGGAAGTGGAGGGATGGGTTGGTAAGTTTGCCGATGACACGAAGGTTGGTGGGGTTGTGGATAGTCTGGAGGGATGTCAGAAGTTACAGAGGGACATAGATAGGATGCAAGACTGGGCGGACAAGTGGCAGATGGACTTCAACCCAGATAAATGCGCAGTGGTCCATTTTGGCAGGTCAAATGGGATGAAGGAGTACAATATAAAGGGAAAGACTCTTAGTACTGTAGAGGATCAGAAAGACCTTGGGGTCCGGGTCCATAGGACTCTAAAATCGGCCCCGCAGGTGGAGGAGGTGGTTAAGAAGGCGTATGGTGTGCTGGCCTTTATCAATCGAGGGATTGAGTTTAGGAGTCCGGGGATAATGATGCAGCGATATAAGACCCTTGTCAGACCCCACTTGGAGTACTGTGCTCAGTTCTGGTCGCCTCATTACAGGAAGGATGTGGAAAAGATTGAAAGAGTGCAGAGGAGATTTACAAGGACGTTGCCTGGATTGAGTGGCATGCCTTATGAGGATAGGCTGAGGGAGCTCGGTCTTTTCTCCTTGGAGAGACATAGGATGAGAGGAGACCTAATAGAGGTGTATAAGATGTTGAGAGGCATAGATCGGGTGGACTCTCAGAGGCTTTTTCCCAGGGTGGAAATGGCTGCTACGAGAGAACACAGGTTTAAGTTGCTGGGGGGTAGGTACAGGGGAAATGTTAGGGGGAAGTTTTTCACACAGAGGGTGGTGGGCGAGTGGAATCGGCTGCCGTCAGTGGTGGTGGAGGCGAACTCAATAGGGTCTTTTAAGAGACTCCTGGATGAGTACATGGGACTTAATAGGATGGAGGGTTATAGGGAGGCCTAAAAGGTAGGGATATGTTCGGCACAACTTGTGGGGCCGAAGGGCCTGTTTTGTGCTGTAGTTTTTCTATGTTTCTTTCTATGTTTCTAACAGTACAGCACAGTACAGGCCCTTCGGCCCACGATGTTGTGCCGAGCTTTGTCCAAAACCAAGATCAAGCTATCCCACTCCCTATCATCCTGGTGTGCTCCATGTGCCTATCCAATAACCGCTTGAAAGTTCCTAAAGTGTCCGACTCCACTATCACAGCAGGCAGTCCATTCCACACCCCAACCACTCTCTGCGTGAAGAACCTACCTCGTACATCCCTCCTATATTTTCCTATGTTTTCTATAGGCCGCCCAATAGTAACAGAGATGTTGAGGAGCAGATGGGGAAACAGATCCTGGAGAGATGTAGGAATAACAGAGTTGTCGTGATGGGAGATTTTAATTTCCCAAACATAGATTGGAATATCCCTAGGGCTAGGGGTTTGGATGGAGAGGAGTTTGTTAGGTGTGTCCAGGAGAGTTTCCTGACACAGTATGTGGATAAGCCTACTAGAGGAGAGGCTGTTCTTGATCTGGTGCTGGCTAATGAACCTGGACAGGTGGAGGATCTCTCGGTGGGTGAACATCTTGGGGATAGCGATCATAATTCTATCTCCTTCACGATAGCATTGGAAAGAGATAGGGTCAGGCAGGCTAGGAAAGTGTTTCTCTGGAGTAAAGGGAAATACAGTGTCATCAGGGAGGAAATTAGACGGGTAAATTGGAAGGAGGCATTCTTGGGGAAAAGTACCGAAGGAAAGTGGAGGATTTTCAAGGAATGTTTGTCTGGAGCTCTGCATGACAACGTTCCGATGAGACAGGGGGGTGTTGGTAGGGTACGGGAACCGTGGTGCACGAAGGTTGTGATGAACCTGGTAAATAAGAAAAGAGAGGCGTACAGAAGGTTCAGAGAGCTAGGAGGTGTTAAGGATTTAGAGGAGTATACGCGATGTAGGAAGGAGCTTAAGAAGGAAATTAGGAGAGCGAGAAGGGGTCATGAGAAGACCTTGGCGGGTAAGATTAAGGAGAATCCCAAGGCTTTCTACAAATATGTCAAGAGTAAAAGGATGAGATGTGAAGGCATAGGACCCTTAAAAGGTGAAGGGGGAAAAGTTTGTGCGGAACCGTTAGAAATGGCGGAGGTGCTTAATGAATACTTTACCTCGGTATTCACGGTGGAAAGGGATCTGGGTGGTTGTACTGCTGGATTGCGGAGGACAGAAAGGATCGAGCATGTGGACATAAAGAAAGAGGATGTGTTGGAACTATTGAATGGCATCAAGGTTGGTAAGTCGCCGGGACCGGATGGGATGTACCCCAGGTTACTGTGGGAGGCGAGGGAGGAGATTGCGGAGCCTTTGGCGATGATCTTTGCATCGTCGATGGAGACGGGAGAGGTTCCGGAGGATTGGAGGATTGCGGATGTGGTCCCTATATTCAAGAAAGGGAACAGGGACAGCCCGGGAAATTACCGACCGGTGAGTCTAACCTCAGTGGTTGGTAAGTTGATGGAGAGGATCCTGAGAGACAGGATTTATGATCATCTAGAGAAGTTTAGTATGATCAAAAGTAGTCAGCACGGCTTTGTCAGGGGCAGGTCGTGCCTTACGAGCCTGGTTGAGTTCTTTGAAAATGTGACCAAGCACATTGACGAAGGAAGAGCGGTGGATGTGGTCTATATGGACTTCAGCAAAGCGTTCGATAAGGTCCCCCATGCAAGACTTCTTGAGAAAGTGAGAGGGCATGGGATCCAAGGGGCTGTTGCCTTGTGGATCCAGAACTGGCTTGCCTGCAGAAGGCAGAGAGTGGCTGTGGAGGGGTCTTTCTCTGCATGGAGGTCAGTGACCAGTGGAGTGCCCCAGGGATCTGTTCTGGGACCCTTGCTGTTTGTCATTTTCATAAATGACCTGGATGAGGAAGTGGAGGGATGGGTTGGTAAGTTTGCTGACGACACCAAGGTAGGTGGTGTTGTGGATAGTTTGGAGGGATGTCAGAAGTTGCAGCGAGACATAGATAGAATGCAAGACTGGGCGGAGAAGTGGCAGATGGACTTCAACCCGGATAAGTGTGTAGTGATCCATTTTGGCAGATCCAATGGGATGGAGCAGCAGTATAAAATGAAGGGTACCATTCTTAGCAGTGTAGAGGATCAGAAGGACCTTGGGGTCCGGGTCCATAGGACTCTTAAATCGGCCTCGCAGGTGGAGGATGCGGTCAAGAAGGCGTATGGCGTACTAGCCTTCATTAATCGAGGGATTGAGTTTAGGAGTCGGGAGATAATGCTGCAGCTTTATAGGACCCTGGTTAGACCCCACTTGGAGTACTGCGCGCAGTTCTGGTCACCTCATTACAGGAAAGATGTTGAAGCCATTGAAAGGGTGCAGAGGAGATTTACAAGGATGTTGCCTGGATTGGGGGGCATGCCTTATGAGGATAGGTTGAGGGAGCTTGGTCTCTTCTCCCTGGAGAGACGAAGGATGAGAGGTGACCTGATAGAGGTTTACAAGATGTTGAGGGGTCTGGATAGGGTGGACTCTCAGAGGCTATTTCCAAGGGCTGAAATGGTTGCTACGAGAGGACACAGGTTTAAGGTGCTGGGGGGTAGGTACAGGGGGGATGTCAGGGGTAAGTTTTTCACTCAGAGGGTGGTGGGTGAGTGGAATCGGCTGACGTCGGTGGTGGTGGAGGCAAACTCGTTGGGGTCTTTTAAGAGACTTCTGGATGAGTACATGGGATTTAATGGGATTGAGGGCTATAGATAGGCCTAGAGGTGGGGATGTGATCGGCGCAACTTGTGGGCCGAAGGGCCTGTTTGTGCTGTGACTTTCTATGTTCTATGTTCTATATCTCCCACCATGAACCTTATAGTTATGCCCCCTAGTAACAGCTACATCCACCCGAGGATATAGTCTCTGAACATCCACTCCATCAATCCCCCTCATCATCTTATAAACCTCTATTAAGTCGCCTCTCAGCCTCCTCCGCTCCAGAGAGAACAGCCCTAGCTCCCTCAACCTTTCCTCATAAGACCTACCCTCCAAACCAGGCAGCATCCTGGTAAATCTCCTTTGCACTCTTTCCAGTGCTTCCACATCCTTCTTATAGTGAGGTGACCAGAACTGCACACAATATTCCAAATGTGGTCTCACCAATGTCCTGTACAGTTGCAGCATAACCCCACGTTCATCTCGCCAAGGCCATCCCCACACCCCCACTTCTTGCCTTCAAACAACCACGCAACCTCAGACAGACCATTGTCCGCAGCAAACTACCCAGCCTTCAGGAGAAAAGTGACCACGACACCACACAACCCTGCCACAGCAACCTCTGCAAGACGTGCCGGATCATCGACACGGATGCCATCATCTCACGTGAGAACACCATCTACCAGGTACACGGTACCTACTCTTGCAACTCGGCCAACATTGTCTACCTGATACGCTGCAGGAAAGGATGTCCCGAGGCATGGTACATTGGGGAAACCATGCAGACGCTACGACAACGGATGAATGAACACCGCTCGACAATCACCAGGCAAGACTGTTCTCTTCCTGTGGGGGAGCACTTCAGCAGTCACAGGCATTCAGCCTTGGATCTTCAGGTAAGCGTTCTCCAAGGCGGCCTTCACGACACACGACAGCGCAGAGTCGCTGAGCAGAAACTGATAGCCAAGTTCCGCACACATGAGGACGGCCTAAACCGGGATGTTGGATTTATGTCACATTATCAGTAACCCCCACAGCTTGCCTCCTGGGCTTGTAGAATCTCACTAGCTGTTCTGTCTGGAGACAATACACATCTCTTTAACCTGTGTTTAATGTTCCCTCCACCCACATTGTCTGTATCTTTAAGATCTGGTTGGCTGTAGGATTCGCATTCTAATCAGTATTCTGTAACTTGATTTTGTGTCTCTGTGCACTGTTTGAGAGCACATTTCCACTCCATCTGACGAAGGAGCAGTGCTCCGAAAGCTTATGGTATTTGCTACCAAATAAACCTGTTGGACTTTAACCTGGTGTTGTGAGACTTCTTACTGTGTTCACCCCAGTCCAACGCCAGCATCTCCACATCATGACTTCGATCAGATAGCCAGTTACCTATCCAATCGGCCAAACTTCCCTCTATCCCACACCTCCTTCCTTTCTTCATGAGCCGATCATGGGGGACCTTATCAAACACCTTACTAAAATCCATGTATCTGCCATCAACTGCTCTACCTTCATCTACACACTTAGTTACCTCCTCAAAAAATTCTATCAAATTTGTGAGGCAAGACTTACCCTTCACGAATCCGTGTTGACTATCCCGGATTAAGCTGCATCTTTCTAAATGGTCATAAATCCTATCCCTCAGGACCTTTTCCATTAACTTCTCGACCACCGAAGTAAGACTAACCGACCTATAATTACCAGGGTCATTCCTATTTCCTTTCTTGAACAGAGGAACAGCATTCGCCACTCTCCAGTCCTCTGGCACCATCCCCATGGACAGTGAGGACCCAAAGATCAAAGCCAAAGGCTCTGCAATCTCATCCCTTGCCTCCCAAAGAATCCTAGGATATATCTCATTTGGCCCAGGGGACTTATCGACCTTCACGTTTTTCAAAATTGCCTCTACACCTTCCCTCAGAACATCTGCCTCCTCCAGCCTATCAGCCTGTATCACACTCTCATCCTCAAGAACATGGCCCCTCTCCTTGGTGAACACTGAAGAAAAGTATTCATTCATCGCCTCTCCTATCTCTTCTGACTCCATGCACAAGTTCCCACTACTATCCTTGACCGGCCCTAACCTCACCCTGGTCATTCTTTTATTCCTCACATAAGAGTAAAAAGCCTTGGGGTTTTCCTTGATCCGACCCGCCAAAGACTTCTCAAGCCCCCTCCTAGCTCTCCTAAGCCCCTTTTTCAGCTCATTCCTTGCTAACTTGTAACCCTCAATCGACCCAATTGAACCTTGTTTTCTCATCCTTACATACGCTTCCTTCTTCCTCTTGACAAGACATTCAACCTCTTTCATTAACCATGGTTCCCTCACTCGGCCATTTCCTCCCTGCCTGACAGGGACATACCTATCAAGGACATCCAGTATTTGTTCCTTGAACAAGCTCCACTTTTCATTTGTGCCTTTCCCTGACAGTTAACTTACCTAATTAAATATGGTCATTCACAGCTATCCAGAGAATTCCCACGTCTCTGTGTTTCAGGATGGGTCAACACAAAAGACTGGGTGGAATTTTCCCAAAATTTGTCTGAGTGCCAGGTTCAGAATGAAACCCAGCGTCCATCTCTCCAGATGGGTGGCACGGTGGCACAGTGGTTAGCACTGCTGCTTCACAGCACCAGGGACCCGGGTTCAATTCCCGCTTGGATCACTGTTTATGCGGAGTTTGTACGTTCTCCCCATGTCTGCGTGGGTTTCCTCCGGGTGCTCCGGTTTCCTCCCACAGTCTGAAAGACGTGCTGGTTAGGGTGCATTGACCCGAACAGGCGCTGGACTGTGGCGACTAGGGGAATTTCACAGTAACTTCATTGCAGTGTTAACGTAAGCCTTACTTGTGACTAATAAATGTACAGCTGCCTTTTCACTCCGGGTTATTTGGCACTTAGTGCACAGAGAGCCTAGAGATATGGCTGGCAATGCCACCCTGGTAGGGTGGGAGCTGATAGAGATGGCAAGGCCTGTTCCACAGAGATCAGGGAGGCATCTTTCAATGGCGCCCAGATCTGCATCCTTGAATAAACTTCTCCCCTCGACATGTAAGATCCCCCCACAAGCATCGAGTCACTCCCCTCCCTCCACACAAGCACTGGGGGTCCCCGCCCTTCCCAGGACACAGAAGGGGAAACCCCCTCCTCCCAGCCCCTCCCCCCAATAGGGCTCCCCAGAGGGGAGTGCACTGAAATCCCAGTTCTTGCCTCTCACGAGATATAGCATGGAGTTACCAGACTGCAAAACTTAGGCAGCCAGAGTATCTAACCCCATCCAGTTAAAGTTCAGCTGAGAACCTCCTAGAAGTGTAAGCCTCATAGCTTTCTGAGAACCCTTTGCTTTATAATATCCTGCACTCAACTTTAAAGCATTGAAAACATCCAAGAATCATCCACGGGTGAAGCGCCTGGAGATTGGAGAGTGGGAAATGTCCCTTTGTTTAAAAAGGGCTGCAGGGAAAAGCCTGGGAACTACAGGCCAGTGAGCCTCACATCTGTGGTGGGTAAATTGTTGGAAGGTATTTTGAGAGACAGGATCTACAGGCATTTAGAGATGCAAGGACTGATTAGGGACAGTCAGCATGGCTTTGTGAGTGGAAAATCATGTCTCTCAAATTTGATTGAGTTTTTTGAAGGGGTAACCAAGAAGGTAGATGAGGGCAGTGCAGTTGATGTCTACATGGACTTTAGCAAGGCCTTTGACAAGGTACCGCATGGTAGGTTGTTGCATAAAGTTAAATCTCACGGGCTCCAGGGTGAGGTATCTAAATGGATACAAAATTGGCTTCTGTCAAGAAGGGTGGTTGTAGAGGATTCTTTTTCAAACTGGAGGCCTGTGACCAGCGGTGTGCCTCAGGGATCAGTGCTGGGCCCACTGTTATTTGTCATTTATATTAATGATTTGGATGAGAATATAGGAGGCATGGTTAGTAAGTTTGCAGATGACACCAAGATTGGTGGCATAGTAGACAGTGAAGAAAGTTATCTCCAATTGCAACGGGATCTTGATCAATTGGGCCAGTGGGCTGACGAATGGCAGATGGAGTTGAATTTAGATAAATGCGAGGTGATGCATTTTGGTAGATTGAACCAGGGCAGGACTTACTCAGTTAATGGTAGGGCGTTGGGGAGAGTTACAGAACAAAGAGATCTAGGGGTACAGGTTCATAGCTCCTTGAAAGTGGAGTCACAGGTGGACAGGGTGGTGAAGAAGGCATTCGGAATGCTTGGTTTCATTGGGCAGAACATTGAATACCGGAGTTGGGACGTCTTGTTGAAGTTGTACAAGACATTGGTAAGGCCACACTTAGAATACTGTGTACAGTTCTGGTCACCGTATTATAGAAAGGATATTATTAAACTAGAAAGAGTGCAGAAAAGATTTACTAGGATGCTACCGGGACTTGATGGTTTGAGTTATAGATGAGGCTGGATAGACTGGGACTTTTTTCTCTGGAGTGTAGGAGGCTGAGGGGTGATCTTATAGAGGTCTATAAAATAATGAGGGGCACAGATCAGCTAGATAGTCAATATCTTTTCCCAAAGGTAGGGGAGTCTAAAACTAGAGGGCATAGGTTTAAGGTGAGAGGGGAGAGATACAAAAGGGTCCAGAGGGGCAATTCTTTCACACACAGGGTGGTGAGTGTCTGGAACAAGCTGCCAGAGGTAGTAGTAGAGGTGGGTACAATTTTGTCTTTTAAAAAGCATTTAGATAGTTACATGGGTACAATGGGTATAGAGGGATATGGGCCAAATGCGGGCAATTGGGATTATCTTAGGGGTTTTAAAAAAAGGTCGGCATGGACAAGTTGGGCCGAAGGGCCTGTTTCCATGCTGTAAACCTCTATGACTCTGACTCTATGGTTGTAGGTCAGGCGGAATGTCCGGAGAGATGGTTTAGATTTTCACCCTTGAGACATGCAGGGATGTTGGGAAATGTCCATGTTCGGGACACAATAACCGGGAGAGGTTTGTATGGATATTGAGGCAGGGATTGAACTCACTGTAAATCTGCTTGGATTTGGAACACTTGTAGCTGAGTTTCTGAAAGTAAAATTCAACAGTGTTAATTGTGAATATTCTGCATTTCGAATATCGCAATGCTTCTGTCCCCTTCAGAATGAACACAACGTCCCGATTTCCCCTCAATCCCCCATCCCTCACCCTTCAACTAAACCTCAACCCCTCTCCCACCCCCTGTAATCCCCGTGCCCCCCTCCACCCCCTGTAATCCCCGTGCCCCCCACCCCCTGTAATCCCCGTGCCCCCCACCCCCTGTAATCCCCACTGCCCCCCACCCCCTGTAATCCACACTGCCCCCCCACCCCCTGTAATCCCCGCGCCCCCCACCCCCTGTAATCCACACTACCCCCCACCCCCTGTAATCCCCACTGCACCCCCACCCCCTGTAATCCCCACTGCACCCCCACCCCCTGTAATCCCCACTGCACCCCCACCCCCTGTAATCCCCACTGCCCCCCCACCCCCTGTAATCCCCACTGCACCCCCACCCCCTGTAATCCACACTGCCCCCCCACCCCCTGTAATCCCCGTGCCACCCCACCCCCTGTAATCCACACTGCCCCCCCCCACCCCCTGTAATCCCCACTGCCCCCCACCCCCTGTAATCCACACTGCCCCCCCTCCCCCTGTAATCCCCACTGCCCCCCCACCCCCTGTAATCCCCACTGCCCCCCCCACCCCCTGTAATCCACACTGCCCCCCCACCCCCTGTAATCCACACTGCCCCCCCACCCCCTGTAATCCCCACTGCCCCCCCACCCCCTGTAATCCCCACTGCCCCCCCCACCCCCTGTAATCCCCACTGCCCCCCACCCCCGGTAATCCCCACTGCGCCCCCACCCCCTGTAATCCCCACTGCCCCCCCCACCCCCTGTAATCCCCACTGCCCCCCACCCCCTGTAATCCCCACTGCCCCCCCCACCCCCTGTAATCCCCACTGCCCCCCCCACCCCCTGTAATCCCCACTGCCCCCCCACCCCCTGTAATCCCCGTGCCACCCCACCCCCTGTAATCCCCACTGCCCCCCCCACCCCCTGTAATCCACACTGCCCCCCCACCCCCTGTAATCCCCACTGCCCCCCACCCCCGGTAATCCCCACTGCCCCCCCACCCCCTGTAATCCCCACTGCCCCCCCACCCCCTGTAATCCCCACTGCCCCCCCCACCCCCTGTAATCCCCACTGCCCCCCACCCCCGGTAATCCCCACTGCGCCCCCACCCCCTGTAATCCCCACTGCCCCCCCCACCCCCTGTAATCCCCACTGCCCCCCACCCCCTGTAATCCCCACTGCCCCCCCCACCCCCTGTAATCCCCACTGCCCCCCCCACCCCCTGTAATCCCCACTGCCCCCCCACCCCCTGTAATCCCCGTGCCACCCCACCCCCTGTAATCCCCACTGCCCCCCCCACCCCCTGTAATCCACACTGCCCCCCCACCCCCTGTAATCCACACTGCCCCCCCACCCCCTGTAATCCCCACTGCCCCCCCACCCCCTGTAATCCCCACTGCCCCCCACCCCCGGTAATCCCCACTGCGCCCCCACCCCCTGTAATCCCCACTGCCCCCCCACCCCCTGTAATCCCCACTGCCCCCCCACCCCCTGTAATCCCCGTGCCCCCCCACCCCCTGTAATCCCCACTGCCCCCCCCACCCCCTGTAATCCACACTGCCCCCCCCACCCCCTGTAATCCCCACTGCCCCCCCACCCCCTGTAATCCACACTGCCCCCCCCACCCCCTGTAATCCCCACTGCCCCCCCACCCCCTGTAATCCCCGTGCCCCCCCACCCCCTGTAATCCCCACTGCCCCCCCACCCCCTGTAATCCCCACTGCCCCCCCCACCCCCTGTAATCCACACTGCCCCCCCCACCCCCTGTAATCCACACTGCCCCCCCCCACCCCCTGTAATCCCCACTGCACCCCCACCCCCTGTAATCCCCACTGCCCCCCCACCCCCTGTAATCCCCGTGCCCCCCCACCCCCTGTAATCCCCACTGCCCCCCCCCACCCCCTGTAATCCACACTGCCCCCCCCACCCCCTGTAATCCCCACTGCCCCCCCCACCCCCTGGAATCCACACTGCCCCCCCCACCCCCTGTAATCCACACTGCCCCCCCACCCCCTGTAATCCCCACTGCCCCCCCACCCCCTGTAATCCCCACTGCACCCCCACCCCCTGTAATCCCCGTGCCCCCCCACCCCCTGTAATCCCCACTGCCCCCCCACCCCCTGTAATCCCCACTGCCCCCCCACCCCCTGTAATCCACACTGCCCCCCCACCCCCTGTAATCCCCACTGCCCCCCCACCCCCTGTAATCCCCACTGCCCCCCCACCCCCTGTAATCCACACTGCCCCCCCACCCCCTGTAATCCACACTGCCCCCCCACCCCCTGTAATCCCCACTGCCCCCCACCTCATGTAATCCCCACTGCCCCCCCACCCCCTGTAATCCCCACTGCCCCCCCACCCCCTGTAATCCACACTGCCCCCCCCCACCCCCTGTAATCCCCACTGCCCCCCCACCCCCTGTAATCCCCACTGCACCCCCACCCCCTGTAATCCCCGTGCCCCCCCACCCCCTGTAATCCACACTGCCCCCCACCCCCGGTAATCCACACTGCACCCCCCACCCCCTGTAATCCCCACTGCCCCCCCACCCCCTGTAATCCCCACTGCCCCCCCACCCCCTGTAATCCCCACTGCCCCCCCACCCCCTGTAATCCCCACTGCCCCCCCTCCCCCTGTAATCCCCACTGCCCCCCACCTCCGTAATCCCCACTGCCCCCCATCCCCTATAATCCCCCTACCCCCCCACCCCTTGTAATCCCCACTGCCCCCCCACCCCCTGTAATCCACACTGCCCCCCCACCCCCTGTAATCCCCACTGCCCCCAATCCCCTATAATCCCCCTACCCCCCCACCCCCTGTAATCCCCACTGCCCCCCCCACGCTCCCTGACCTTCCCTGTCTGATTTACCCCTTGCCACTTGCTGGCCACTCTCAGTGTCACCAAGTAATTTCTATCCAACTCCAATGCGACATTTCTGTATCCACCAATCTCCGTTCTATCTCCGATGGTGACTGTTGTTTCTGCGACTGTCCTTGGGACCTGCAGGCTGATGTACCGTCGCTCAGGAAATCTGGGGTCAAAACCGGTGATATCAGAACTTCCACAATTCATCCATGACTGCGGAGTTCTCTCGACGAGGATCTGATAGAAACTGAAAATATAATCCGATAAAACAGGCCATGAGGAGCAGAAAACAGTCATCGGCTGGCTCACTGAGCATGGAGAGAGAGAAAGAGAGACAGAGAGAGACACAGTGAGAGGACAAAAGAGTATGAGAGAGAGAGAGAGGTGGTGAGAAGCATAAAGAGACTAAAAGTGGCTGAAGAGAGAGTTATCTTTCAAAACCCAGGTAATTTATCAGTAATTGTAAGATTTTATTAGCATTAGTAGACTTTACTGGTGAGCACTGGATTTATTAATGTTATAATTAAGATTCTCTTCATAACTAAATGTTCCATCCCAGGCAGCATCCTGGTGAATCTCCTCTGCACCCCCTCCAGTGCAATCACATCCTTCCTATAATGTGGGGACTAGAACTGTACACAGTGCTCCAGCTGTGCCCAAACCAGCATTTTATACAACTCCATCATAACCTCCCTGCTCTTATATTCACAGCCTCGGCTAATAAAGGCAAGTGTCCCATTCTCCACCACCTTATCCCCCTGTCCTGCTGCCTTCAGGGATCTTTAGAAATGTACCCCAAGATCCCTCTGGTCCTCTGTACTTCCCAGCATCCTGCCATTCATTGTGTATTCCTTTGCCTGGTTAGTCCTCCCAAAATGCATCAGCTCACACTCTGTAGGGTTAAATTCCATTGGCCGCTGTTCTGTCCATCTGACCAGCCCGTCTATATCGCCCTGTAATCTAAGGCTTTCCTCCTCGCTATTTACCAACAATATTTGTAGCTTGTGTGAACTTAGTGATCACAGCCCCATATTCACACCGAGATCATTAATGTACACACGAACAGCAGGGGAGCCAGCACCGATCCCTGTAGAACACCACTGGACACAGACTTCCATTCACACAAACAACCTTCCACCATCTCCCTCTGCCTCCTGCCACTCAGCCAATTCTGGATCCAAATGGCCCTGGATTCCACGGGCTTTTAACCTTCTTGATCAGTCTCCATGCGGGACCTTGTCAAAAGCCTTACTGAAGTCCACATAGACTACATCACCTGCACTGCCCTCCTCTACACACTGGTCACCTCCACAAAAAATTCAATCACATTTATTCGCTATGACTTCCCCTGACAAAGCCATGCTGACTATCCTTGATTAATCCTTGCCTCTCCAAGTGGAGATTCATTCTGTCCCTCAGAATGTTTTCCAATAATTTTCCTATCACTGTTAGACTCACTGGGCTGTAATTCCCTGGTTTTCCCTACTTCCCTTCTTGAATAATGGTACCACACTCACTGTCCTCCAGTCCTCTGGCACCTCTCCTATAGCTAGAGAGGAATTAAAAATTAACATCAGAGCCCCTGTAATCTCCTCCCGTGCCTTCCACAGCAGCCTGGGATACATCTCATCTGGGCCTGGGGATGTATCCACTTTCAAACCAGCTAAACACACTAACACCTCCTCCCTCTCAATGCTAATCTGCTCAGTTATGTTGGAACATGTTGGCCCAATTTCCTTTTTGAATGACTCCCACTGCTTTGATGTGGATTTTCCTACAAGTAGCTGCTCCCAGTCCACTTTGGCCAGATCCTGTCTTATCCAATTAAAATCACCCTTTACACAATTCAGAATCTTTATTTCCAGACCATCTTTGTCCTTTTCCATAATTACCATAAATCTTACTGAGTTATGATCACTATCACTGAAATGCTCCCCTCCTGACAGCTCTACTACCTGCCTGGCTTCATTCCCTAAAATTAGCTCCAGTACCGGCCCTTCTCTTGTCGGACTTTCTACATATTGACATAAAAAGCTCTCCTGGATGCACTTTAAGAATTCCACCCCCTTTAAGCCTTTCTCACTTTGACGATCCCAATTAATATTGGGGATGTTGAAATCCGTGACTATTATTACCCTGTTATTTTTACACTTCTCGGAGATTTGCCTCCATCTTTGCTCCTCTCTCTGTGGTTTCCATGGCCTGGAAACCATTCTGTAGAAGGATGGTCCGTCAAACTGAAGGGAGCTTTTTTAATTTGTGCGCTGTGGGTGTTGCCGGCTGGGCCAACATTTGGTGCCCATCCCTAATTGCCCTTGTCTCGCTCGGCCATTTCAGAGGGCGGTTAAGAGTGAACCACATTGCTGTGGCTCTGGAGTCACCTGTAGGCCAGACCGGGTAAGGATGGCAGATTTCCTTCCCGAAAGGACATTAGTGACCCAGATGGGTTTTTCCGACAATCGACAAGGGTTTCATGGTCACCATTACTGAGACAAGCTTTATATTACTGATTCATTTTAATTCAATGCAAATACCACAAGCTGCCGTGGTGGGATTCGAACCTGGGTCTCCAGAGCATTACCCTGGGCATCTGGATTACTAGTCCAGCGACAATACCACCACACCACTGCCTCCCCGTGACACCTGATGCTTTAACGACAGAGCTGGATGATATAACAGGGCAGTCATTTGCTGTCCGCAACAGCATCAGACCCAACTATCCACTTTTTATTGGGTGGTGAGCCCTTGATCTTGTGTGTTGCCGAATCATTGGAGAGGGTAACTAACCCTCAGTCCTCTTCCTCCATGTGAAACCCTTATTGAGGAAGGGGGCAGAGTTAGGATCAAGTGTCAAAGTGTTAATTAGGCTCTGACACCAACACTCAAATGAATTGACTGTCTCGATGTTTGTCAGATAGCAATGCTTCAGAGCTGGTGTGTGTGAGGCTGCGACCATTCCCACTATTACTGTCATGTTCCGGACAAAATCCAGGTCAATATTGTTGTAAAGTTGAGTTTGTAAAGATGTAAAAAGGCGAGAGGAAAAGAGTAACATTGTGTGGGGATAAGAGCTCATGTTGAGAAACAGAGAGTTAAAACAGCAGACAAAGAGAGAGAGAGAGACAGAGAGAGAGAGAGACAGAGAGAGAGAGAGAGAGAAAGAGAGAGACAGAGCGACAGAGAGGGAGAGAGAGACAAAGAGAGAGAGACAGAGACAGAGAGAGAGAGAGAGAGACAGAGAGAGCGAGAGAGAGAGACAGAGAGACAGAGAGAGAGACAGAGAGTGACAGAGAGAGAGAGAGAGACGAGTGAGAGAGACAGACAGACAGAGAGAGACAGAGAGACAGAGAGAGACAGAGAGAGAGACACAGAGAGACACAGAGACAGAGAGAGAGAGAGACAGAGAGAGACAGAGAGAGAGAGACAGACAGAGAGAGACCGAGAGACAGAGAGAGACAGAGAGAGACAGAGCAAGACAGAGAGACAGGTAGACAGAGACAGAGAGACAGAGAGAGAGAGAGAGAGACAGAGAGAGAGAGACAGAGAGAGAGAGAGACAGAGAGTGACAGAGAGAGACAGAGAGAGACACAGAGTGACTGAGAGAGACAGAGAGGCAGAGAGAGACAGACAGAGAGAGAGACAGAGAGAGACAGAGAGAGAGACAGAAAGAGAGACAGAGAGAGAGACAGAGAGAGAGACAGAGAGAGAGACAGAGAGAGACAGAGAGAGGCAGAGAGAGAGACAGAGAGAGACACACAGAGAGACACAGAGAGAGACACAGAGAGACAGAGAGACTGAGAGACCGAGAGAGACACGGAGAGACACAGAGAGATAGAGACACAGAGAGACACAGAGAGAGACACAGAGAGACACAGAGAGACACAGAGAGAGAGACACAGAGAGAGACACAGAGAGAGACACAGAGAGAGAAAGACACAGACACAGAGAGAGACACAGAGAGAGAGAGAGAGACACAGAGACAGAGACAGAGAGAGAGAGAGACAGACAGAGAGACAGAGAGAAAGACAGGGAGAGACAGAGAGAGACAGAGAGAGAGACAGAAACACAGAGAGAGAGAGAGAGACAGACACACAGAGAGAGACAGAGAGACACAGAGAGAGATACAGAGAGACAGAGAGAGAGACAGACACACAGAGGGAGACAGAGAGAGAGACACAGAGAGAGATACAGAGAGGCAGAGAGAGAGACAGACACACAGGGAGAGAGAGAGAGACAGAGACAGAGAGAGAGAGAGATAGAGACACAGAGAGAGACACATAGAGAGAGACACAGAGAGAGACAGAGAGAGAGACAGAGACACAGAGAGAGACACAGAGAGAGGCAGAGAGAGACACAGAGAGAGACACAGAGAGAGAGAGACAGAGAGATCTGCGATAAGGAAGTCCATTGAGGAAGTCAGGTCTATCAAAGCAGACATCGCGAAGGCCATGATGCACGCTGTAGACGAATCCATCCCATGGGATATTAAAACCCGATAGATTAGAATTGGACCCTCAAGCTGTAGGAGCCTCTAACAGCTTCGATCACTGGCTGCGATGTTTCGAAACTTTCCTCACCGCCTCCACCTCCATCGTCCGGACCGAAACCAACAAGCTCCACGTGCTCCACGCCCGGGTAAGCGATCAAGTATTCTCGATGATCAGAGACGCTGAAACTTACGAGGATGCGATCGAACTTTTAAAAGGCCCGTACAACAAACAGTCTAATGTAATCTACGTCAGACATCTTCTGGCTACTTGCAGACAACAGCCAGGAGAATCGGGTGACCAATTCCTGCGTGCGTTGCGAGCACTTGGCAGGGCCTGCAACTGCAAGGCCGTAACAGCCGCCCAAAACACTGAGGACTTAATCAGAGATGCCTATGTCACGGGTATCGGGTCGAACTATATCCGACAACGACTGCTGGAACAGGGTGGGCTGGACCTACAAAAGACTGTAGCGCTTGCCGACTCGTTAGAGGTGGCCTTCCGTAATCTCGAGGCCTACACCCCCGACCACGGGGGTGCATCGTGGACACCGCAGCCGCCGCCACCTCTGTACTCGGGAGGGCCGCAGGCCTACGCCACGCCACGTCCCACCAATGACCCGACCGCTGCGGCAGTCTCTGGAGGCCCGAAGTGCTACTTCTGCGGCCTGGGGAAGCACCGCGACAATGCTGCCCGGCGAAGGATGCGACCTGCTCCGGGTGTGGAAAGAAGGGCCATTACGCGAGGGTATGCAAGGCGAAGTCGTCCACCAAGCCCAGTAGCGCTGCGTGTGACCCACGGGGGCCGCCATCTTGGATGCCTTCAGCCGCGCCGCAAGATCCAACGGTGTCTTCGGTTACGCTGGACCAATCCAGGCCTCACCAACTCGCCAGGTCCATGATGGACATCGAGGTAAACGGTCGCACTACAACCTGTTTATTTGACTGTGGGAGTACGGAGAGCTTTATTCACCCTAACACAATGAGTCGCTACGCCCTTTCAGTACTGCCAGTGAAGCAAACGATCTCCATGGCTTCAAAGTCCCACTCGGTGGATGTCCTCGGGTACTGCGTGGCGACCCTGACTGTACGGGGCACAGTGTACAAAAACTTCAGGCTCCTCGTGCTGCCACAACTCTGCGCTGCCGTACTCCTGGGGCTAGATTTCCTGAGTCACCTTAAGAGTGTCACCATGGAGTATAATGGGCCTTTTCCTCTGCTCTCTGTTTGCAATCAGCAGTTCCTAGATCGCCCACCGCGCACCACCTGCAGCCTCTCGACCCTTAAAGTCGCCCCTCCCTCACTGTTTGAAAATCTCACCCCCGACTGCAAGCCCATCGCCACCAAGAGCAGACGGTACAGTGCTGGAGACAGGGCTTTTATCAGGTCCGAAGTGCAACGGCTCCTAGGGGAGGGGATCATCGAGGCCAGTACCAGCCCCTGGAGAGCCCGAGTAGTAGTTGTTAAAACTGGGGAGAAACATCGCATGGTCATTGACTACAGTCAGACCATTAACCGCTACACGCAGCTGGACGCGTACCCCCTCCCCCGCATATCTGACATGGTTAATTAGATTGCGCAATATCGGGTGTTCTCCACCATCGACTTAAAATCTGCAAACCACCAGCTCCCTATCCGCCCGGAACACCGCCAATACACTGCCTTCGAGGCGGATGGCCGCCTCTATCACTTCCTTAGGGTCCCCTTCGGCGTCACCAACGGGGTCTCGGTTTTCCAGCGTGAGATGGACCGAATGGTAGACCAGAACGGGCTGCGGGCCACCTTCCCGTATCTGGATAATGTCACCATCTGCGGCCATGATCAGCAGGACCACGACGCCAACCTCCACAAATTCCTCCACACCGCCACACTCCTAAATCTGACCTATAATAAGGAGAAGTGCGTATTCCGCACACACCGCCTCGCCATCCTTGGTTGTGTTGTGGAAAACGAGGTCATCAGTCCCGATCCCGACCGCATGCGTCCCCTCCTGGAACTCCCCCTCCCCACCAGCCTCAAAGCACTGAGGAGATGCCTGGGCTTCTTCTCGTATTACGCCCAGTGGGTCCCCAATTATGCGGATAAAGCCCGTCGTCCACTCATCAAATCCACCTCTTTTCCCCTGACGGCAGAGGCCCGCCTGGCCTTCGACCGCATCAAAGCAGACATCGTGAAGGCCACGATGCACGCTGTAGATGAATCCATCCCGTTCCAGGTGGAGAGCGATGCGTCTGACTTCGCCCTAGCCGCCACCCTTAACCAGGCGGGCAGACCCGTGGCCTTCTTCCCACGAACCCTCCAAGGCCCTGAAATTCGACACTCCTCTGTCGAGAAGGAGGCCCAAGCAATAGTGGAAGCTGTACGGCACTGGCGCCACTACTGAGCTGGTAAACGATTCACCCTGCTCACGGACCAACGATCAGTTGCATTCATGTTTAATAACACGCAGCGGGGCAAGATCAAAAATGATAAAATATTGAGGTGGAGAATCGAACTTTCCACCTACAATTACGACATCTTATATCGGCCCGGGAAGCTCAATGAGCCCCCAGACGCCCTGTCCCGGGGAATATGTGCCAGCGCACAAATAGACCAATTGCAGACTCTCCACAACGACCTCTGCCACCCGGGGGTCACCAGGTTTTTTCACTTCATTAAAGCCCGTAACCTGCCCTACTCCATTGAGGAAGTCAGGTCTATAACCAGACACTGCCAGGTCTGCACAGAGTGCAAACCGCACTTCTATCGGTCAGACAGAGCACACCTCATAAAGGCCACCCGCCCTTTCGAACGCCTAAGTGTCGACTTCAAAGGCTCCCTCCCCTCTTCTGACCGCAACATATACTTCCTCAACGTCATTGACGAATATTCACGTTTCCCCTTCGCTATTCCCTGCCCGGATATGACCTCGGCCATGGTCGTCAGGGCCCTGCACAGCCTCTTCACCCTGTCCGGTTTCCCTAGCTATATCCATAGCGACCGGGGATCCTCCTTTATGAGTGATGAGCTGCGACAGTACCTGCTCTCCAAAGGCATAGCCTCGAGTAGGACCACCAGCTACAACCCCAGGGGGAACGGACAGGTAGAGAGAGAGAACGCGACAGTCTGGAAGGCCGTTTTACTCGCTCTGAGGTCTAAAGGTCTTCCAGTCACCCGCTGGCAAGAGGTCCTCCCGGATGCACTACATTCGATTAGATCACTCCTTTGCACAGCTACCAATGCTACCCATCACGAAAGAATGTTTGTTTTCCCCAGGAAGTCCTCCTCGGGAACCTCACTACCATCATGGCTGACGTCCCCAGGCCCTGTCCTGCTCCAGAAGCACATGAGGACCCATAAGTCAGACCCCCTGGTCGAAAGGGTCCAGCTCCTCCACGCCAACCCCCAATACGCCTATGTGGCGTACCCCGACGGGCTGGAGGACACGGTCTCGATTCGAGACCTGGCACCCGCAGGTGCCCCAGGGACCTCGACGACCCACAACCCCACACCCCCAACCCCCGTATACAGCACGCCTGAGCCCCAGGAGCTGCCACCACGCACCTGACAATCGGAAGGGACTACAGACGACTCGAGCGACTACGGCCTGGCGCCTGAACCAACACCGCGGCCACCGGAACCGACACCACAACCGGCACTCCGGCGGTCACAGCGGCAGATCAAGCCCCCAGAGAGACTGACTTGGTAAATTTGTAATTGTGTAAATATCATTCCACCCACCTCACCCCCGCCGGACTCTTTTTTAAAAGCAGGGGGTGAATGTGGTAAACCACTGTTAGCTTATTGCCTGTGTGTGTGTGTGTGTGTGTGTGTGTGTGTGTGTGTGTGTGTGACATGCCCCTGCCGGCCCTGCCTGAGACTCCCCCCCCCCCCCACCCCCCCCGGTCCAGGTATAAAGGTGACTGCTCCCAACCCCCCTGCCTCAGTCTCTGGACCAGTTCATCAGCATGGGGGCGCTCCAAGTCTTTGTGAATAAAAGCCTGTTTGTTCTTGTATACAAACTAGTCATCGCTTAATTGACAGTGTATCGGACAGAGAGAGAGAGAGACAGAGAGAGAGGGACAGAGAGGAAGAGAGAGAGACAGAGAGAAAAAGACAGAGAGAAACAGAGAGAGAGACAGAGGCAGAGAAAGAGAGAAACTGAGAGAGAGACAGAAACAGAGAGAGAGACAGTGACAGAGAGAAACAGAGAGAGAGACAGAGAAACAGACAGAGAGAGAGAGACAGAGAGAGACAGGGAGAGAGATGGACGGAGAGAGAGACAGAGAGAGATAGAGACAGAGAGAGATAGAGACAGAGAGAGATAGAGAGAGAGATAGAGACAGAGAGAGCGAGACAGAGAGAGAGAGAGAGAGAGAGACAGAGGGAGATAGAGACAGAGAGAGATAGAGAGAGAGAGACAGAGGGAGATAGAGACAGAGAGAGATAGAGAGAGAGATAGAGACAGAGAGAGCGAGACAGAGAGAGACAGAGAGAGAGAGACAGAGGGAGATAGAGACAGAGAGAGATAGAGAGAGAGAGAGATTTAGACAGAGAGGGACAGAGAGAGAGATATAGAGAGTCAGAGAGAGAGACAGAGAGAGAGACAGGGAGAGAGTCAGAGAGAGAGACAGAGAGAGAGAAAGAGATAGAGAGGGAGACAGAGAGAGACAGAGGGGGAGAGAGAGAGACAGAGAGAGACAGAGGGGGAGAGACAGAGACAGAGAGAGACAGACAGAAAGAGACAGGGAGAGAGAGACAGACAGAGAGAGAGAGACAGAGAGAGAGAGACAGACAGAGAGAGAGACCGAGACAGAGAGAGAGAGACCGAGACAGAGTGAGACAGACAGAGAGAGACAGACAGAGACAGAGAGACAGAGTGAGACAGAGACAGAGAGAGTAAAGTGCTACCAATTAGGCGAAAGACTACTTGTGAGCCAATACAACTGTCGGCTTTTATTCATAACAGAACCCGGAGCAGATCCCAACAGATAATGGAGGAATAACTGGGAGCGAGGGAGTTAGCTCGCAAACAGAGAAGGGTTATAGACGGTGCAAGAGGGAGGATGGACAGGGAATAGAGAAGGGGAGAGCTCAGACCAAAGGATTGAGATGTGTTTACTTTAATGCCAGGAGTACAGTGAATAAAGGGGATGCGCTCAGAGCGTGGATCGATGCCTGGAAGTGAGATGTGGTGGCCATTACGGAGACTTGGATGTCTCAGGGACAGGACTGGATACTCCAGGTGCCGGGATTCAGATGTTTCAGGAAGGACAGGGAGGGAGGCAAGAGAGGGGGTGGAGTGGCACTGCTGATCAGGGATAATGTCACAGCTGTAGAGGAGGTGTATGCTGTGGAGGGATTGTCTACAGAGTCTCTGTGGGTGGAAGTTCGGAGTGGGAAGGGGTCGATCACTTTGCTGGGAGTTTTCTATAGGCCGCCCAATAGTAACAGGGAGGTGGAGGAGCAGATAGGGAAACAGATCCTGGAGAGATGCAGTAATAGCAGAGTTGTTGTGATGGGAGACTTTAATTTCCCAAACAAAGACTGGAATATCCCGAGGGTAAGAGGATTGGATGGGGAGGAGTTCGTTAAGTGTGTTCAGGAGGGTTTCCTGACACAGTATGTGGACAAGCCTACAAGAGGAGAGGCTGTACTTGATCTGATACTGACCAATGAGCCTGGACAGGTGTCAGATCTCTCAGTGGGAGAGCATCTTGGGAATAGCGATCATAACTCTATCTCCTTTATGCTTCCATTAGAAAAAGAGAGGATCAGGCAAGCTAGGAAAGCGTTTATATGGAGTAAGGGGAAATATGAAGACATAAGGCAGCAAATTAGAGGAGTAAATTGGAAGGAGGTATTCTCGGGGAAATGTACTGAAGAGAGGTGACAGTTTTTCAAGGAATATCTGTCTTGAGTTCTACAGGACAACGTTCCGAGCAGACAGGGAGGAGTTGGTAGGTTAAAGGAACCGTGGTGCACGAAAGCTGTGCGGGACCTAGTCGAGAAGAAAAGGAAAGCGTACAAAAGGTTCAGAGAGCTTGGCGAAGATAGGGATCTAGATGAGTATACAGCTTGTAGGAAGGGACTAAAGAAGGAAATTAGGAGAGCCAGAAGGGGTCACGAGAAGGCCTTGGCAAGTAGAATTAAGGAAAACCCTAAGGCGTTCTATAAATATGTGAAGAGTAAAAGGATGAGACGTGAAGGAATAGGGCCTATAAAAGGTGAAGGCGGGAAAGTCTGTACGGAACCAGTAGAAATGGCAGAGGTGCTTAATGAGTATTTTGCCTCGGTTTTCACAGAGGAGAAGGACCTGGGTGGATGTACTGTGGGCTGGCGATGGACTGAAAAGATTGAGTATGTGGACTTTAACAAAGAGGCTGTGCTGGAATCTTTGAATGGCATCAAGATAGATAAGTCGCCGGGTCTGGATGGGATGTACCCCAGGTTACTGTGGGAGGTGAGGGAGGAGATTGCAGAACCTCTGGCGATGATCTTTGCGTCATCGATGGAGACGGGAGAGGTGCCGGAGGATTGGAGGATTGCAGATGTGGTTCATATTTTCAAGAAGGGGAATAGGGATAGCCCAGGTAATTATCGACCGGTGAGTCTAACCTCAGTGGTTGGTAAACTGATGGAGAAGATCCTGAGGGACAGGATTTATGAGCATTTGGAGAGGTTTAGTATGCTCAAGAATACTCAGCATGGCTTTGTCAAAGGCAGATCGTGCCTTACGAGCCTGGTGGAGTTCTTCGAAAATGTGACTAAACACATTGACGAAGGGAAGGCGGTAGATGTGGTTTATATGGATTTTAGCAAGGCGTTCGATAAGGTCCCCCATGCAAGGCTTCTAGAAAAAGTGAGAGGGCATGGAATCCAAGGGGCTGCTGCCCTGTGGATCCAGAACTGGCTTGCCCAAAGGAGGCAGAGAGTGGGTATAGATGGGTCTTTTTCTAAATGGAGGTCGGTCACCAGTGGTGTGCCCCAGGGATCTGTTCTGGGATTCTTGCTGTTTGTCATTTTCTTAAATGACCTGGATGAGGAAGCGGAGGGATGGGTTGGTAAGTTTGCCGACGACACGAAGGTTGGTGGGGTTGTGGATACTCTGGAGGGATGTCAGAAGTTACAGAGGGACATAGATAGGATGCAAGACTGGGTGGAGAAGTGGCAGATGGACTTCAACCCAGATAAATGCGTCGTGGTCCATTTTGGCAGGTCAAATGGGATGAAGGAGTACAATATAAAGGGAAAGACTCTTAGTACTGTGGAGGATCAGAAGAACCTTGGGGTCCGGGTCCATAGGACTCTAAAATCGGCCCCGCAGGTGGAGGAGGTGGTTAGGAAGGCGTATGGTGTGCTGGCCTTTATCAATCGAGGGATTGAGTTTAGGCGTCCGGGGATAATGATGCAGCTATATAAGACCCTCGTCAGACCCCACTTGGAGTACTGTGCTCAGTTCTGGTCGCCTCACTATAGGAAGGATGTGGAAAAGATTGAAAGGGTGCAGAGGAGATTTACAAGGATGTTGCCTGGATTAAGTGGCATGCCTTATGAGGATAGGCTGAGGGAGCTCGGTCTTTTCTCCTCGGAGAGACGTAGGATGAGAGGAGACCTAATTGAGGTGTATAAGATGTTGAGAGGCATAGATCGGGTGGACTCTCAGAGGCTCTTTCCCAGGGTGGAAATGGCTGCTACGAGAGGACACAGGTTTAAGGTGCTGGGGGGTAGGTACAGGGGAAATGTTAGGGGGAAGTTTTTCACACAGAGGGTGGTGGGCGAGTGGAATCGGCTGCCGTCAGTGGTGGTGGAGGCAAACTCAATAGGGTCTTTTGAGAAACTCCTGGATGAGTACATGGGACTTAATAGGATGGAGGGTTATAGATAGGCCTAAAAGATAGGGATATGTTTGGCACAACTTGTGGGACCGAAGGGCCTGTTTTGTGCTGTAGTTTACGATGTTTCTATGTTTCTATAACCGACCCGAACTGAACAAGGGGGAGAAAACAGGCACCTTTATACTAGGTGACAAGGGGAGGAGCCGAGCCGGCAGGGGATGTGTCCAGGCATGACAAACACAACAACGGTGGTCCAGGCAGGACAAAGGCGCACATTCTTTAAAAAAAATGGGGTGAAGCGGAAACAATATCACAAGTCCAGACGATCTGGTGGCTTGATCCACCGTCGCGATCGTCGTAGTGCAGGTCGCAGAGTCGTCCGAGCAGGGAGCGGTGTCAGCCCAAGCTCCAGGCACTGAGCGTCGAGAGGAGGCACCAGGTGGTGTGAGGCGGAACCATCCGTCGTCCCGTCCAGTAGTCGGGTACTGCGTGGCCACGGCACCGGCGACTCAAGCGAGCTGTACATAGGGATGAGGGGAGTGGGCTGTGGCCCTGGTGGTGTATGGGGAACAGTGGGAACTGGGGCTGGGGGGTGGAGGGCCGTAGTGGGCTCTGGGCGCACAATATGGGAGACTGGGACTGAAGGGTGGAGGGGCGTAGCGGTCTCTGGGTGCACAACACAAGGGGCTGGGACAGTGGGGCGGAGGGACGTGGTGGCCTCAGGGGCACCCGTGGGTGCCAAGTCACGGACAGAGACTGTATCCTCCCATCCATCAGGGTGCGCTACATAAGCGTATTGAGGATTAGTGTGGAGCAATTGGACCTTCTCGACCAAGGGGTCTGCCTTATGGGTCCGGACATGCTTCCGAAGCAGAACGGGCCCCGGGGACATCAGCCAATCCGGGAGCGAGATACCCGAGGAGGACTTTCTGGGGAAAGTGAACATCCGCTCGTGAGGGGTCGTATTGGTCGCTGTACACAAGAGTGACCTAATTGAATGTAATGTGTCCGGGAGGACGTCTTGCCAACTGCTGACTGGAAGGCCCCTAGACCGTAACGCGAATAGAACGGCCTTCCAGACGGTTGCGTTCTCCCGCTCTACTTGACCATTGCCCCTGGGGTTATAGCAAGTGGTGCGGCTGGAGGCAACGCCTTTGGCGAGCAGGTACTGCCTCAGCTCATCGCTCATGAATGAGGACCCACGGTCGCTATGAACATAGGATGGAAACCGAACAGGGTGAAGAGCGTGTTCAAGGTCCGAATCACCGTGGCCGAGGTCATGTCCGGGCAGGGGAAGGCAAAAGGGAAACGCAAATATTCATCGATGACATTCAGAAAATATATATTGCGGTTAGAGGAAGGGAGGGGGCCTTTAAAATCAATGCTGAGGCGCTCAAACGCGCGAGTGGCCTTTACAAGGTGCGCCCTACCTGGCCGGTAGAACTGCGGTTTGCACTCAGCGCAGACCCTGCATTGCCTCGTAACCGACCGGACTTCCTCGAGGGAGAAGGGCAGGTTACGGGCTTTGATAAAGTGGAAAAGTCTGGTGACACCCGGGTGACAGAGATCGTTATGGAGGGACTGTAGCTGGTCCAGTTGGGCGCTGGCACATGTTCCACGGGACAGGGCGTCTGGGGGCTCATTGAGCTTCCCGGGCCGGTACATGATATCATATCTATAGGTGGAGAGCTCAATCCTCCACCGCAAGATCTTATCATTTTCGATCTTGCCCCTCTGCCTGGTGTTGAACAGAAAGGCAACGGACCGCTGGTCCGTAAGTAAAGTGAACCGTTGGCCCACAAGGTAATGGTGCCAGTGCCGGACGGCTTCCACGATGGCCTGGGCCTCCTTCTCGACCGAGGAGTGTTGAATCTCAGGGCCTTGTAGGGTCTGGGAAAAAAGGCCACCGGACGGCCCCTTTGGTTAAGGGTGGCGGCTGGGGCAAAGTCAGACGCATCACTTTCCACTTGGAATGGGATGGATTCATCCACAGCATGCATCGCGGCCTTCGCGATGTCCGCTTTGATGTCGTCAAAGGCCAGACGGGCCTCCTCCGCCAGGGGAAAAGAGGTCGATTTGAGAAGCGGACGGGCTTTATCCGCGTAACGGGGAACCCACTGGGCATAGTAGGAGAAGAAGCCCAGGCATCTCCTCAGTGCATTGAGGGTAGTAGGGAGGGGAAGCTGCATAAGGGGACGCATACGGGCTGGGTCGGGGCCAAGGACACCATTTTCTATCACGTACCCAAGGATGGCGAGGCGGCGTGTCCGGAAAACACACTTCGCCTCATTGTATGTGAGGTTCAGGAGAGTGGCCGTACGGAGGAATTTGTGTAGGTTGGCATCATGGTCCTGCAGGTCATGGCCACAGATGGTGACGTTATCCAGATACGGGAAAGTGGCCCGTAGCCCGTGCTGGTCTACCATTTGATCCATGGCCCACTGGAAAACTGAGACCCCATTGGTAACACCAAAGGGGACTCGGAGGAACTGGTAGAGGCGACCATCCGCCTCAAAGGCAGTATATGGACGATCCTCCGAGCGGATAGGGAGCTGGCGGTAAGCCGATTTCAAATCGATCGTAGAGAAAACCCTATAGTGCGCGATGCGATTGACTATGTCCGTGATGCGGGGAAGAGGGTACGCATCTCGTTGCGTATACCTGTTTATGGTCTGGCTGTAGTCAATCACCATGCGGTGTTTCTCCCCCGATTTAACTACGACCACCTGCACCCTCCAGGGGCTGGTGCTGGCCTGGATAATCCCTTCCCTGAGCAAACGTTGTACTTTGGACCGAATGAAGACCCGGTCATCCGCACTATAGCGCCTACTGTTGGTGGCTATAGGCCTGCAATCCGGGGTGAGATTATCGAATAAGGGGGGGGGGGGCTAATCTTGAGGGGCGAGAGACTGCAGGTGGTGCGCGAGGGGCGCTGCAGTGACGGCGCCTTGCAGACGGAGAGCGGGGGATAAGGGCCATCATACTGCAGGGTGAGGCTCCTACGATGGGTGAGGAAATCTAACCCCAGCAGTACAGCTGCACAGAGTCGCGGCAGCACGAGGAGCCGAAAACGCTCGTAGACTGTGCCCTGTACCGTCAGCGTCACCACGCAGCACCCACGGACCTCCACTGAGTGAGAATCCGAATAAGAAGTCTCACAACACCAGGTTAAAGTCCAACAGGTTTATTTGGTAGCAAAAGCCATTAGCTTTCGGAGCGCTGCTCCTTCGTCAGATGGAGTGGAAATCTGCTCTCAAACAGGGCACAGAGACACAAAATCAAGTTACAGAATACTGATTAGAATGTGAATCCCTACAACCAGCCAGGTCTTAAAGATACAGACAATGTGGGTGGAGGGAGCATTAAACACAGGTTAAAGAGATGTGTATTGTCTCCAGACAGAACAGCCAGTGAGATTCTGCAAGTCCAGGAGGCAAGCTGTGGGGGTTACTGATAGTGTGACATAAATCCAACATCCCGGTTTAGGCCGTCCTCATGTGTGCGGAACTTGGCTATCAGTTTCTGCTCAGCGACTCTGCGCTGTCGTGTGTCGTGAAGGCCGCCTTGGAGAACGCTTACCTGAAGATCCAAGGCTCAATGCCCGTGACTGCTGAAGTGCTCCCCCACAGGAAGAGAACAGTCTTGCCTGGTGATTGTCGAGCGGTGTTCATTCATCCGTTGTCGTAGCGTCTGTATGGTTTCCCCAATGTACCATGCCTCGGGACATCCTTTCTTGCAGCGTATCAGGTAGACAATGTTGGCCGAGTTGCAAGAGTAGGTACCGTGTACCTGGTGGATGGTGTTCTCACGTGAGATGATGGCATCCGTGTTGATGATCCGGCACGTCTTGCAGAGGTTGCTGTGGCAGGGTTGTGTGGTGTCGTGGTCACTGTTCTCCTGAAGGCTGGGTAGTTTGCTGCGGACAATGGTCTGTTTGAGGTTGTGCGGTTGTTTGAAGGCAAGAAGTGGGGGTGTGGGGATGGCCTTGGCGAGATGTTCATCTTCATCAATGACATGTTGAAGGCTCCGGAGGAGATGCCGTAGCTTCTCCGCTCCGGGGAAGTACTGGACGACGAAGGGTACTCTGTCCACCGTGTCCCGTGTTTGTCTTCTGAGGAGGTCGGTGCGGTTTTTCACTGTGGCGCATCGGAACTGTTGATCGATGAGTCGAGCGCCATATCCTGTTCTTATGAGTTCCGCACACATGAGGACGGCCTAAACCGGGATGTTGGATTTATGTCACATTATCAGTAACCCCCACAGCTTGCCTCCTGGACTTGCAGGCTGTTCTGTCTGGAGACAATACACACCTCTTCAACCTGTGCTTAATGCTCCCTCCACACACATTGTCTGTATCTTTAAGACCTGGCTGGTTGTAGAGATTCGCATTCTAATCAGTATTCTGTAACTTGATTTTGTGTCTCTGTGCCCTGTTTGAGAGCACATTTCCACTCCATCTGACGAAGGAGCAGCGCTCTGAAAGCTTATGGTATTTGCTACCAAATAAACCTGTTGGACTTTAACCTGGTGTTGTGAGACTTCTTACTGTGTTCACCCCAGTCCAACGCCGGCATCTCCACATCATGAGAATCCGAAGCCATGGAGATTGTCCGTCTCCAGGGCCGCACGGGAAGGGCATATCGGCGCACCGTGCGAGGGTGTATGAAACTCTCTGTGCTCCCGCAGTCGAACAGGCAGGTTTCTGCATGGTCGTTTACCTTAATCTCCATCATTGACTTGGAGAGTTGGTGAGGCTGAGATTGGTCCAGACGAATCGATGCCACCGTCGAACCCGGTGAGTATTCATCTTCGTCCACGTCTGATGACGTCGCGGATGAAGTTTCCCACTTGGCGCGCCTTGATGACGGCACCCAAGATGGCGATTTCCGCGCAGCCACTGACTGCATCAAAGATGGCAGCACCCGCGGAACACACGCGGCGCCACAAGACTTCGCGATCGACTTCGCCCGGCAGACTTTGACGAAGTGGCCTTGCTTACCGCATCCGGAGCAGATCGCATCCTTCGCCGGGCAGCGACGCCGAGGGTGCTTCGCTAGGCCGCAGAAGTAGCATTTGGGCCCCGCCGGAACAGCCGCCGCGGTGGAACCGTCGATGGAACGGGGTGCAGGGTAGGCCCCGAGATTGCGGGAGGCCGCTTCTAGCGATTCAGCCATCGTGGCCGTTTTCTGGAGATCCAGGCCACCCTGTTCAAGCAGGCGCTGCCGAATGTAAGTAGACTCAACGCCCGCAACGTAGGTGTCCTGGATCAGGACCTCCGTGTCCTGAGCGGCTGAAACAGCCTTACAGTCGCAAACTCGAGCTGGAACCCGCAGGGCGCGCAGAAAGTGGGCGCACGATTCTCCTGGCTGCTGCCTGCGAGTAGCCAAGAGATGTCTGACGTAGACCACGTTAGGGCTCTTTCGAAACTGCCCTTTTAAGAGTTCTATCGTGTCCACGTATGTAGTAGCGTCCCGGAAGATACCGTAGACTGCATCGCTTACCCGGGCGCGGAGCACGTGGAGCTTATCGCCGTCGGAGTCGACGACCGCAGAGGCGCTGATGAAAGCTTCAAAACAGTCCAGCCAATGGTCCAAACTATCAGAAGCTCCGACCTCTTGAGGGTCAAAGGTTAATCTGTCAGGCTTCAAAAGCTGCTCCATATCAGTCAAAGGTAATGAATAAAATTGATGCGCTATCAATTAGGCAAAAGGCTACTTGTGTGCCAATACAACTGTAGACTATTATTCATTACAGAACCAGGAGCACATCCCAACAGGTAACCGACCCGAACTGAACAAGGGGGAGGAGACAGCCACCTTTATACCAGGTGACATGGGGAGGAGCCGGCAGGGGGTGTGTCCAGGCAGGACAAAGGCACAACTGGATTCCACCACAGAGAGAAAGAGATAGAGCGAGAGAGACAGAGACAGAGATAGAGAGAGAGAGAGAGAGAGAGACAGAGAGAGAGAGAGAGAGACAGAGAGAGAGAGAGAGACAGAGAGAGAGAGACAGAGAGAGAGAGAGAGAGAGAGACAGAGAGAGAGACAGACAGAGACAGAGAGACAGAGACAGAGAGAGAGAGAGAGACACAGAGACAGAGACAGAGAGAGACAGAGACAGAGAGAGAGACAGAGAGAGAGAGAGACAGAGAGAGAGAGAGAGACAGAGAGAGAGAGAGACAGAGAGAGAGAGAGAGACAGAGAGAGAGAGACAGAGAGAGAGAGAGAGAGACAGAGACAGAGAGAGAGAGAGACAGAGAGAGAGAGAGACAGAGAGAGAGAGACAGAGAGAGAGACACAGAGAGAGAGAGCACAGAGAGAGAGACACAGAGAGAGAGACAGGGAGAGAGACAGAGAGAGAGACAGAGAGAAAGAGAGAGAGACAGAGAGAGAGAGAGAGAGACAGAGAGAGAGAGAGAGACAGAGAGAGAGACAGAGAGAGAGAGGCATGACCCTGTTTTCCACCACGTATCCAAGGATAGCTAACCTGCGCGTACGGAAT